>NC_060178.1:26829649-26924649 GCF_021184085.1 Oncorhynchus gorbuscha | reverse complement strand
CCTCTCCAATGAGATCGATGCTGGGGTACATGGCATACTCAAGAAGTAGCCTCCTTTTGAAGTTTGAATCAGATCATACTCAAGTACAACTGTATCACCATTGTGGTAGAGTTATTTTCATGTTGTTCTGCACATGTCAATGGCAGCATTTTGCTACTGGTGACTCTAGCGATGCCTAAGTGCCAGTGATTGGTTATTGTTTCTGTCTCTCATAATTAGCCAAACTGCAGACAGACAGTATTGTTGTGTGGTGCTGGTGCATCAGTTAGATTGGTTTCCTAGGTCCCAGCATCCCCTGCTCTCAGTGCTGCCGCCTGTATGGCGCTGGTGACCATTACTGTAATCAGCCTACTTGAAGGGTTTGTAATGGTGCTAATTGAAGAGATTAATACAGCAGTGGCGGAGTGGGGGCGGCCTCTCCCCTTCCTCAGGCAGATGGTTTTGATGAGCGCCCACTGTGAACCTTAAGTGTTTCTGCTGGGATTACAAACACTGAGGAGGGGTCCCTGTTGTGAAGAGGGGTGTGAGGGGGAAAAGAAAGGAGGAAGAGGGCTGGTAGCTTGGTGGGGGAGCTGGAAAGGGGACAAAGCGAATTCAAACAGGCCTCCATGTCCTCATGCAAGCTTGTCTTTAGGCATTCTGTTGCCTCAAAAGAGAAAATGAGGCCCAGCACCTTTACCCCTGTACCACTATCTGTGGTTCACTGCTTGTTGGGCACTTATTTACTGTTTGGTCAATGTTTTTTTTTTTTTTTTTTTGCATCAAAATTTGTAGAACATAAGTCAGAATGCAGGTGATGGTTCAACAACTAGTGTGATCGCTACAGGTGGAAAGCTGCTATTTGTATCGAAAAGTGCCAGGCCTAAAGAACATCAAAGGGTTTTGGAATACTTCACAAAATTCAAATCTTAAAGTAAGTAGTTCAGGGAATGATGTAGTTTTGTCTGTCTATATTAATTTACTTGCCAAGTGAACGTTCTAAGGGATTGTATTGCGGTTATGATGGAGATCTGAAACACCAAATAAGAACGCAACAGAGAAGCAACACCATATTCAAACATGCTGGCCACTCCCATTTGCCCATTCAGTCCCCAACACCGCCACATATGGAGTCCACTGCAAACCCCCCCCCCCCCCCCCCCCCATCCACTTTTGTCTTAGTTGAGGATCAGCCAATGGTGTCTGCTTGTGCATATTAATGGGGAGAGAATCCTGTCCTCTTGTTTGTCTTTTCCAAAAGCTCTGGCTTTGCCTTGTGGCTCTCAGGGAACAGCTCCCCTCGCTCGCCACAGTTCGGCCTCGGGGCTTGTGCTCTGATTGGCATTCCCAGCCAAAATGTGGGGGTACGCTAAGCTGGAGAGCAAATGTTTGCCAGGAAAGTGGCGGGTAGAATAGGGGTGGCCGATGGGTCTGGAGTGTCCGTGACCAGACGAGTTGTCCGGGGGATTTCTCCAGCCCCTGCCGTTTCTACTCTGCAGCTGGAGAGATGAACGGAGGACAAAAAAGAAAGAGGGAGAGATGGAGAGGGAGAGACTGAAAGAAAGGCATCTGGTGCTGGAGAGCTTGTGACTGTTTAACGGCAACCTTTTCTTCTCTTTGATTTTGCTCCAGCCAAGGATTACTAGTACTTGGCATTAAGAATGATTAGATCATTAATGTTTCTGTGTATATCGCCCCAAGCACTGTGATATCGAGGACATGCTGGTCTCAGCCTTAACAGCAGGGAAGGGACATTCTTTATGTTATGTTATTAACACTTTATTTTTAAGATGTGTGTAATTACAGTGGATAAATCATTTTCAATCTGTCCTGACAAAGTAGGCTATGTAAAATGACACAGCCGCAAAGCATTTGTGACATTAAACCATTTTTTTTGTTGCATTGTCTGCCTGTCTTTTACTGCTATTACTTTCTTATAGGAACAGCTCTCTGGTTATTACTCATACATAAAGGAGTTTAGGCTATTAGGCTATATGTTGAAGGTGCAATATGCAGAAGTCGCTCTGTATTTTCAGCTGTTTGACACTGGTGTCCAAAACTGAAAGTACAAGAGGCAAAAAATGAAACTAAAGCACGGGAAGCATAGAAATGGCGCACACAGAATAGATCTACCGCTTCTTAGACTTGCTTTCAATGCGAGTGACAGATCTATAACTCACTTTTCTAAGTGACTTTTGGTCGTCAACCAAAAAGTTGAATATTGCAGCTTTTAAGAAATAGTACAACTTGTCTGTTTTATATTATGAATTATAATCTGTAACAATTAACCGATATGCATCGGTCCCCGATTCAAATGTTTAAGATACGACCCCATCGGTCCCAAGACGTTTAACGTTTCCAAATGTAGCATCAGTCATAAAATTAATTCAAAGGTTAAGAATCGCCGATTCACTCCAATCTTCAGCTCATACTACTTTCTACCTTTCGAAAATACCTTTTAATTTTTTTTTTTTTTTACAACTGATGCATCCTCTACTTGTGTCAAATTTAGCATGTAACTGTGACAGTCATTGATCTACCAGTCATTTTGCATGCCGAACAACCCAAGAGAATATGTAGCTTGGTCAAACTGTGCACTGTGCCCAGCTTTGCGAGCTGAGCAACGCGAGGTAGGCGGCCTGTGCCTGATCTTGCACATCTGCGTAGCACATTCAGCATTCAAATGGTGAAATGGCTTGTGCGATATTAGGCTTTATTAGTTGAGTGACAACCCATGCAATTTGCTAGGTTATTGTTATCTATGCACAGTTGAAAATGTTGATTGTACCAGAATAAAAGTAAGCTACCGGAGACTCAACTCTTATCTGGCTTTACCTGCTGAACGAGGTTTACAATGATTTGTATTTCCATTGTTCAGGTGGGGGGGGACATAAAACAGGCTACATTGCCACCCGAATGTGTTAGACACCATTCCATTCCAGCCATTCCCACGAGCTCGTCCTCTCCAATTAACGTGCCGCAAACCTCGTGTGCTAATAATCTGGTCAAATCAGACCCGAATCAAACTGCTCTTGAAAGTGAATACAATTCTCTGAAAGACAGGGGGCAGCATTAGACAACACTGTTATCAGAGTGTGTTAATATCACTGGCCTAACTAGTAACGGGATGGACTTTTAAAAACTTGATTGTAATACAGCGTTGGTCAGCAGTAGTAATAGTAGAACGCTTTGGTGAAAGTACAACTTTTTTACTGTGTGTGGGGAGGGGGGGGTTGTTAATGATCTCTAATTGGAATGCCCAGCAAAATACTAGTGTATATAGAGGTGACGTGGTGAATTGTGAAAGGCCCAGTGGAGCCAATTGTTTTGTATTCTATTGTACAACAGCTGATGAAACCAACACTGAAACGGTTTTATTTTTTATCTGGGTTATTTCCTGATTGTATTTTCAACTAGCAACTAATCACAGGACCTTCTAATCAGCAGGTTTGCATGGCTGGGTGTTACGGTTTTGGCAGTACATTGGTTAATTGACCAACAACAAAGCATTACAAAGCTTTCTGTCAAAAACCATTTTCAGTTTTCCCCTCCCCACTCAGACCACTCCCAGACAGTCTTAGCAAAATTGTGGCTTAAATGGCTTTTTAGCAAAAAAACTCATTTTTTTAAATGGACAACTGTTACAGTAAGGTATGTATGTTACCCAGAAATGATTTGATATTGATATAAAAAAGGCTGAATTGGTTCTTATTTTAATGTTGGTTCTATTTAGCCAGATATCAATAGTAGAGCCCGACCGATATATATTGACCGACATTATCGGACGATATTAGCCTTTTACAGAAATATTTGTCAGTCTTTATTCCACAGATAAAGCGCCAATATTCTATACATGGAATGAAGAAATGTCTACTCATTTGCGGTCATTTTGAAACTTTCAATGGCTGCCTGAAGAGGGCGCTCTACGAGCAGCCCATTGAACATCATTCAGCCCATAAATCACAACATGAGAATGCGTGGGCATGGTGGTTTGACTGATTAGCTTGCCAGCGACAGTGTATTTGAATAAGTAAATAATCAATAGTACACTTCACAAAGTATGCAGGCCTGTCCTCATCACATGCTCGCTGGGTTACAGTTAGCTGGCTAGCTAGCCAGCAATCTACTGTAGTTAGGCTTTTTCTAGCCAGCAAAGTAGTTAGCCTAGCTAGTAAGCAATCAATCTGTGCTACTTATATGCGACCGCTGGACTGGCGCCAATGTAAACACAGACTCATCCTTGATACAAAAATAACACTGTTACTGTCTGGGCCTATTATGTTAGTGGGCTTATTTAGTTTGTTTTCTGAAACATGCAATCTGCAAAAAGCTAGACTAATCTGCGCCAATTATCATTTAGGCCATGTGCTTGCATTCATGTGTTAAGATTGTTAGCTAGCAGGCTGGCAAGCTCAATTAGAATATGTGACTAAAACCAGTGCAGTGAGCATTTTTGTGCATGAATGTTTTCAGTTATCAGCTAATTACTTTTGCAGTTGACTTGAAATACAGTGCCTTCGGGAAGTCTTAAGACCCCTTGACTTTTTCCACATTTTGTTAGGTTACGGCCTCATTCCTAAAATGAATTTAAAAAATATTCCCTCAATCTACACAATACCCCATAGTGACAAAGCAAAAACAGTTTTTTTTTAGAAATGGTTGCTAATTTATCAAAAACAAAAATATCAGATTTTCATAAGTATTCAGACCCTTTACTCAGTACTTTGTTGAAGCACCTTTGGCAGCAATTACAACCCCGAGTCTTCTTGGGTATGACGCTACAAGCTTGGCACACCTGTATTTGAGGAGTTTCTCCCATACTTCTCTGCAGAAACTCTCAAGCTCTCGGGTTGGATGGGGAGCATTGCTACGCAGCTATTTTCATGTCTCTCCAGGGATGTTTGATTATGTTCAAGTCTGGGCTCTGGCTGGGCCACTCAGGGACATTCAGAGACTTGTCCCGATGCCACTCCTGCGTTGTCATGGCTGTGTGCTTAGGGTTGTTGTCCTGTTGGAAGGTGAACTTTCATCCCAGCCTGAGGTCCTGAGTGCTTTGAAGCAGGTTTTCATGAAGGATCTCTCCGTACTTTGCCCCGTTCATCTTTCACTCGATCCTAACTAGTCTCCCAGTCCCTGCCGCTGAAAAACACCCTCACGGCATCTCTGGCCACTACCATAAAGGCCTGATTGGTGGAGTGCTGCAGAGATTGCTGTCCTTCTGGAAGGTTCTCCCATTTCCACAGAGGAACTTTGGAGCTCTGTCAGAGTGACCATCGGATTCTTGGTCACCTCCCTGCCCAAGGCCCTTCCATGATTGCGCAGTTTGGCTGTGCGGCCAGCTCTAGGACGAGTCTTGGTGGTTCCAAACTTCTTCCATTTAAGAATGATGGAGGCCACTGTGCTCTTGAGGACCTTCAATGCTGCAGAAATGTTTTGGTACCCTTCCCCAGATCTGTGCCTCAACACAATCCTGTTTTGGAGATCTACGGACAATTTCTTCAACCTCATGGCTTTGTTTTTACTCTGACATACACTGTCAACTGTGGGACCTTATATAGGTGGACCTTTTACCACAGGTGGCGTCCAAGTTGTACAAACATCTCAAGGATGATCAATGGAAACAGGATGCAGCAGTGCTCAATTTCAAATCTCACAGCAAAAAGTCTGAATACTTTAAAATATATATATATATATATATATTTTTATACATTTGTAGAAATGTCAAACCTTTTCGCTTTGTCATTATGGGGTACTGTGTGTAGATGCTGAGAATGTTTTATTTAATACATTTTAGAATAAGGCTGTAACGTAAATGTGGAAAAGTAAGAAAAAAATCAATTAAGTAGCGTTTTTGCCTGTCATCAAGATTTTTATAAATAATCCAAGATCGACCACAGCCTGTCGTTTTCCAATGGGACTAAATTAATCATAGTGGGCAGAACAAGCAAGCAGAGCCTATTTGCGTGTTCTAGTATGTATTTGCCTATTTCCGTCAGGGAACTCCTACTCTGAAGTGCTTGTGTTCAATAACTCAATTTGCCCTTGTACCCTTAAACAACACATTTTAAAAAATAATTAAAAAATTATACTTTGGCAAAGGGCAAAGTCTACAAAACTTAGTCCACTCTGTCCATAACAGATTTTTGTTTTGGAAACAACTGTATTGACAAAATGTTTAATCAATGAGAAAATTAGCACAATGTCAGCCAAAATCCGTGTTGCTCCATCTTCTCCCACTGCCGGCCACTGGGCTTCCTCTCACCACCATATTTGGTAGTGAGTGGAAACGCCAACCGCATGCTTCATATTTATATGTCCGGTGAAATATCTGGCTAATTGTTTTCTGTTATAACAAGCTCTCATTACCAGGTTGCCTTAGTGTTTCTTTACATGACATTTAACTGTTGTGAAGCACTATAATGAATCTACTTAATAGAAATGCAGATATCTAGTGGTGACATCACAAACTGCATTTCACTGCATAGTTTGATCTTGTGAAAAGTGCAGTTTCAGCTTTACTTTGAGACAATTTAATTAATTCAGCTGTTGTTTATTAGTGTGCTTGTGGTGCTTCAGAACACACTTATGCATTCTTATTCACTGCCATAGATTGATACTTCTAAGTTGTACCTAAGAAGGTAAATTGAACAAGTGTTTTGATTTATAGAGGATATAGTTCGTAACATAATAATTTTTCTAAATCTCAATTATTCTATTTAGTTAAGATGTCATAGTTTAGAGCAGTGGTCACCAACCTTTTCTGAGTCCATATCACTTTCACAGTCAAAAAGCATGTCGATATACTGCCCAGAAAAATATTTTTTAAAGTGTCTTTAAAAATTTAACATTAACCCAATGAAAACAGTTCTTTAAGCATGAGGTTTGACCTGTAGGTTTAACACATTAGCACAGCATATTGGCTATATGCCTGGCCTGCCAGTATTGTACTTCTGACCATAATATATTTCAAAATGTGCGCTTTGACAACAAAAGAGAAGGTGCTATAGCACTTGCGAG
Source organism: Oncorhynchus gorbuscha (assembly GCF_021184085.1). NCBI lineage: Eukaryota > Metazoa > Chordata > Actinopteri > Salmoniformes > Salmonidae > Oncorhynchus > Oncorhynchus gorbuscha. The sequence goes on along the minus strand of NC_060178.1, from coordinate 26,917,653 downwards.
GCACAGTTTAGCATAAATTGAAATAATTTGCTAATTTGACTTTTTATTTTACTGGATTGATGGCACCTGCATCTGATGGTCATTGTGCTTTCGAGGCAACAGGGATCTTGGAAAAAACGGATAAATCATGACATCAATGAACTTCAAGTTGAAGTTTGATGACCTTTCAAAACAATTTTTTTCCCATCTTGTTTTTTTTCCCAGTTCCCAATTGTCTGGAACGCACTGAAGTCAGATTTCCATGTCCACAGTTGTTTGCAACACGGCATTAGTCTCAGCGGAGGGAGGGAGATCGCAGCAGAGGATCCGCTTCTCACGGTCCATGCTCTCTCCTTCCTTCGGTGAGACTGACCGGAGAGAGGGGACACTGTCTTCCTCTTGATGGTGAAACTCGAGTCGCACCACATCTGCCTTAGGCACAAATTCATGTTGTTCCTATGACCAGAGAAGGTGAAATACTCATTGATATTATGAGCAGGCCATCGTATTTTAATAACAAAAACACAGGTCTATCGACAGGCCTAAATTAACACCTGCCACCTGCGAGTTGATTTTGTTATTGGCTGGTAACATGTCTATTACCAGCCACTTTGGCGGGTGGTCAGGGCTCCACAGTGCGAATACATTTATAATAAAATGTTTCAGTAGCTGTTTTCAAAGTACTTGTGCTGTTTTGTTTTATAGCTGGTAAATGAATAGCACAAGTCAAAAGAACTACGAATCCTTTGTAGCCTATTGCGCTGCGCACAGGCATAACAGTTTGTCTAATTTACTTGAAACAAACGTCTGCTGAAGTGAGAATTGTTTTTATTGGCCATTTACATCGTTTTTTTTCTATGTTAGTGTTTCAACTGCTCGGAAAGAGAAGACAACGCTTCTAGTCAGACTCAATCTCACAGGCACCAATATGACTCGAGTGTAGTGATGGGTTGTTTGCGAAGGAGTAGGCTCTAAGAGCCGGCTCTTGTAGGTGAACGTTGGGAGCCGGCTCACATATCAGAAGAGCCAAATCTATTTGTAAAAAATATTTGTTTAAAAAAAATATATGTATGAATAATTAAAATAATTTAAATGAATTGAATTAACTAATTGCGAAAAAAAAAATATATTGGCCTAACTGCTCAAGTGCACGCACACATTTGTTCTGACTGTCTGCTCAGAGTAACAGCCACACGCTTAGCAGCCGAGGAGAGAGAGAGGAAGGACAGCTGTGAAAACAGCTGGAAATAGTCTGAAGCACAGTGGCATTTGGATGCATTTTAATGATGTCGACAATGTTATAGCACAGTAGAATTTGCCAAAACAAAATCTCATAAAGCTGGTTCTACGCACAAGCTACACCGGCATATGCGAACTGTGCACCCAACTGTGAAGCTAGCTGTAGCGGAGCTTCGACAAACTAGCGGGCCTGCTTGTGATAGTGGTGGAGCCAGCACCTGCACACGTGGAGATGTATCCACTCAGTCAAGTATGTGTACTCCGTGACCCACAGCAACGCCGTTTTCTATGGACCAGTTTATGCCAAAGTCTGTCTGTAGCAAGACAAGGCCAAATTGATATTGCATTGGCTAAAATGATTGCCACCAATGTCCAGCCATTTTCGATCGTGGAGGACAGAAGTTTTAGAAATTATAGCTATAGTCTAAATCCAATGTACACAATTCCAAGCAGGAAAACCCTTTCAAAATCACTTATTCCACAACTTTTCGAGAGCACACAGGCTTCAGTGTGGGAAAGAGTCCAAAAAGCTACTGCAGTTTGCCTTAACGCTGACTGCTGGACATCAAGGGTAACCACTTCTTAAATGTCGGTTACATGTCTTCTGGACTGCTTTGAGTTCAGCGACAGACACACCTCAGAGAACTTGGCAGAGGAACTGTTGAGAGGGGCCAGAGAATGGCAAGTAAAATGGACCCGTCATCCATGCCTTGCCCACACAATCAACCTGATTTGTTCTGAAGGCGATGAAGCCCACTGTGGACAAAGTGAAAGCAGCTGTGGAATACTTCCACAGGAGCACAGTAGGTGCTGAAAAACTAAAGTCTACACAACGCCAGATGGAGCTGCCTGAGCTAAGGCCTAAACAAGACTGCACTACAAGATGAAATTCAGCATTTTATATGTTGAAGCGGTTTCTTGAGTCAAAGGATCTCTACCCTGGCCATTGTCAATGCACCTGTTGATGCTCTGACCCAGGAGGAATGGGAGGAGGTGTGAGGAGTCCTGGAACCCTTTGAGCAGGTCACTGTAGAAATCAGTGGATAGAGCTACAGTAAGCAGCTATTACTACATATGTATATGAGCAGTAGACAAGAATGTTGTATTAGAAGACAAAACATGAACCTGAACTAATAAGTTACTGTTCTCTCTTTTCAGCTTTGTGACAGCCTCAAAAATGATAGTCCTGTGTAAGGGTCTGCAGCGAATCACAGCCAGTGAGTCGCCGGAGAGAAGCAAATGTAACCACAGGACGTGACCGAGTTGATGGACACCCTATGTTCATCAATGGACAGAAAGTTCCACAGAATGGAATATAATCATGTGCTATCAGAAACCGTTGCACTTGACCCCAGGTTTAAGAAGTTAGCCTGCAGTGATGCCAGAGCGATTGGGGCTCTTCAAAGAATAACCTCAGCAGCAGGGAGGGACAGTCCCAGCTGGCTCAGGCACCAGGGCAACAGGAAGAAGAGGGATCAGATGGAGCAAAAGCACCAGCAGTAGTGCCACAAACGTCTGCTGTTTTAACGAGAGAGCAACTGGGGATGCAGCATGAAGGAATCCCTCAGCAGATGCCATAATGGATGTCCGATCCTATTTGGCTCCTCCAAATAGGATCTGCAGATCCTCTGAGCTGGTGGAAGAACAAGGCCTCGGTCTACCCACGGCTTACTAAAGTCATGACAGGGAGACTGCATAGTGGCCACATCTGTTCCCTCTGAGAGGGTCTTCACGAAAACAGGACAAATAATTACTGAGAAGAAACCGCATCAGCCCCTTAAGTGAGGCAGCTTGCATTTTTGAATGCAAATTTCTCATAAAAGCAAAATATGGCCCACATTGCTGTGTGCTGCTGGTTATAACATGGCAATGAAGAAGAGAGAAGCGGGACCAGTTTAAGTGGGATGCTGCAGTTTGCAAATAATTTTTCTTTGATATGGTGCAATATTCTATTATGCTGTTCAGATTGTATTAGTTTTGACTGGTTAGATTTATAAGCACTTTGTTTATATACATTAAAAAATTATACTTTAAATGCAAATGTTTTGACCTTTTTCATAAACCAATGCATTTTTAAATGTATTGTGATTTCATTTAATAATTTAATTAGAATTGTTTTAATACCAATCATAGGCAAACTGTTTGACTTGAAAATATACAAAACATATATATTTTTTTAGAGCCGTTTTGGAGCCAAAAGAGCTGTCTCTTTTTGGTGAGTTGAGCCGGCTCACTGAAAGAGCCGGAATGCCCATCACTACTCAAGTGGCGCAACCACGGTAACCCCCCCGCCCTTCTTACGGCTGAAGTCCCGTTAACGGGATCGATTTGACAACAGCAAATGAAAGTGCAGGGCGCCGAATTCAAACAAATCTCATGATTAAAATTCCTCAAACATACAAGTATTATACACCATTTTAAAGATAAACTTGTTGTTAATCCCACCACAGTGTCCGATTTTTCAAAAAGGCTCTACGACGGAAGCATACCATGCGATTTATGTTAGGTCAGTGCATAGTCACAGAAAAACAGACATTTTTCCAGCCAAAGAGAGGAGTCACAAAAAGCAGAAATGGAGATAAAATGAATCACTAACCTTTGATGATCTTCATCAGATTTACATTTACATTTAAGTCATTTAGCAGACGCTCTTATCCAGAGCGACTTATCAAATGACACTCATAGGACTTCATGTTACACAATACATGTATGTTTTGTTCGATAAAGTTAATATTTATATCCAAAAACCTCAGTTTACATTGGCGCGTTATGTTCAGCAATGTTTTGCTTCCAAAACATCTGGTGATTTTGCAGAGAGCCACATAAATTTACAGAAATACTCATCATAAATGTTGATGAAAATACAAGCGTTATACATGGAATTAAAGATATACTTCTCCTTTATGCAACCGCTGTGTAAGAATGCAAAAAAGCTTTATGGAAAAAGCACACCATGCAATAATCTGGGTACAGCGCTCAGAGACCAAACAAGCCATACAGATACCTGCCACGTTGTGGAGTCAACAGAAGTCAGAAATAGCATTATAAATATTCACTTACCTTTGATCTTCATCGGAATGCACTCCTAGTAATCCCAGTTCCACAATAAATGTTTGTTTTTGTTCGATAAAGTTAATAATTTATGTCCAAATACCTCCTTTTTGTTTGCTCGTTTTAGTTCACAAATCCAAATTCACAAGGTCGTAGGCACTTAGTTCAGACGACAGTTCCATTACAGTTCGTAGAAACATGTCAAACGATGTATAGATTCAATCTTTAGGATGTTTTATCAAAATCTTCAATAATATTCCAACAGGACAATTTATTTTCCATTAGAAAGGAACAGAGCTCATGGCATTCTGCCAGACACCTGACTCAAACAGCTCTAATTCGCTCCCCTCTCCACAGTAGAAGCCTGAAACAAGGTTCTGTTGACATCTAGTGGAAGCCTTAGGAATTGCAATCGGACAAAATGTTACTCTATATTGGATAGGCAAAGACTTGGAAACTTCAGATTTCCCACTTCCTGGTTGGATTTTTTTTCTCCGGTTTTTGCCTGCCATATGAGTTCTGTTATACTCAGACATCATTCAAACAGTTTTAGAAACTTCATAGTGTTTACTATCGACTAATAATATGCATATCTTAGCTTCTGGGCCTGAGTAGCAGGCAGTTTACTCTGGGCACCTTATTCATCCAAGCTACTCAATACTGCCCCCCAGCCATAAGAAGTTAGAGGCAGTGGATTATATATATTTTTTTAACTCATCTGTGATATTTTGGTTAAACGACTCCGGTCACAAAAAAGAAAAAATAGCGGGCCAATAATATTTTGGCTGGTAAAAAATCTGAATGGCTGGTAGATTTGTTTCCATTTTCTTTTTAAAGAATCTACCTGTGACAGTGGCTGGTGGACCCAAACGTTAATTTAATGCCTTAACTATGGATACATTTGGCTACTTATTAAATTGCGGCTACAGTGTGAGTGGAAGTAGAGAGTTTTATGTTTTGACAACCCTGTGGCCGGGATCGTGGAAGCTGTAGCTGGGCACGTAGGAATTTCACCAGGATGGTCAGATCAAAGGACCTCAGGGACAGTTATAAGAACCTGTGACTCCAGTTGGTGAGGTCACAATAGTGGGTGAAATGTCTGAGGGAGTCAATGGTGGTGACATGGTTTGGCCAGCGCAGTAGGCATACTAGATTTAGCCACAGATGTCCCGGCCATGTAGGCGGAGTTTGTGTTTTCAGACATGAAATAGTTAAAAATGTGAACACTTTGCTTACATGTTGCGCAGGGCTTCTGAATCAAGTGCACCTGCCCGACAACAGCGTAACACGAAAAAAAGGAGGGCCTTTATCGTTGGCATTCCTACATAAATGTTTGGTGATTGACTAAGAATGAAGGTGACCACAGATTTTGGAGTATCGGTTAATCCTTTGGAGCACAATTTATATAAATAAAAATAATAGTAAATAACGAAAGTTATCCTGGTCTTATATTGATTTTAGGGCAGCTTGAGAGAATTAGCCAATATGGTCGTTATAAGCAAACAGGATGAGCCTAATCACTCATTCAATAATTTCCCAACTCCCCTTTATATTTTACTCATAGTAGTTTTGTTGAAACATTACTTTGTTTACATGTCAAATTTCAGTTGCTTGCTAATCATAACATTATAGGTTCTTGTTTTCTTTGTCTCCTTGAAGTTCTGTCTACTATGCTCAAGTCAGAAAATTGTGAGATTGTGAAATATTGGAGTTAACATTTTCAGTGTATAAACATTAGGAACTCCTTCCTAATATTGAGTTGCACCCTTTTGCCCTCAGAACAGCCTCAGTTCATCGGGGCATGGGACTCTACAAGGTGTCAAGTGTTCCACAGGAATGTTGGTCCATGTTGACTCCAATGCTTCCCACAGTTGTGTCAAGTTGGTCTTTGAGCGGTGGACCATTCTTGATACACACAAGAAATGGTTGCGTGTTGAAAAACCCAGTGGCTTTGAGTTCTTGGGACAAACCAGTGCGCCTGGCACCTATTACCATACCCCGTTCAAAGGCACAAATCTAGTCTTGCCCATTCACCCACTGAATGGCACACATACACAATCCATTGTCTCAAGGCTTAAAAATCCTTCTTTAACCGTTCTCCTAGCCTTCATCTATACTGATGATGAAGTGGATCTAACATCACCTGGTCAGTCTGTCATGGAAAGAGCATGTGTTCTTAATGTTTTGTACACAGAGTGTGAGATTGGGCTGGCCTGATAGAGTAGGTCTGGTTAAGGTGCCGTGGCCTGCTTGCAGTCATCAGGACCTTCGTATGGGCATTAGTTTGTTGTTTCCCTGAGGCTGCTTTAAGCTCTGACTGAAGACTCTTCATTACAGGCTGGGCGCTAGTGTTTATGCCTGCCTGACTGTCAGCACTCGGAGGAGAAATCCCTGTAGCCGTCTGGTCAAACATGGATATTACACTCTATAATAACACTGGCCACCCAGCCTGACCCCACTGCATGTGTTTTCGACTTGCGTCCTGCTTCAGAGAAGAGAGAATGAGTTTTGAATATCATGATCCCATGTCTGTTCTTATGTATAAACGTTTACCAATGCAGGTTCAGGATGGTTCTTACCAGGTGACAACTCCAACAAAAACACTTGTCTGCAGTTGAAAAAATTAAGAAAAATAAATATAGAAAAGCACTCTATTGAGGGATGTTTGCTCCTCAATCATTTCTGAAATGGTAGTAGATGTTGGGGCTCTGTCTTATACCTTATTAACTAGCAATTTGCATTAGATCAACTTGATATTAGCAGATTGGTCTGAAAATGTAATGGAGGCTCATTTTGAACTTGAGAGTTCACACACTCCCCATAGACCAGTGTGAGCGCTGCATGCTTTGCCTGGCATCCTCTGTTTTTGTAACGTTCTTGGAGTTTCCACGTCTATGGGCACGAGCCTTCCGTCTCACCAAAGATACATCTCCCTCTGAGTGTTAGAGGGAGGATTTGGCTGTGTGTGGAGGGAGCTTTCCACCACAATGGCCAGTTTGCTCAACATCAGTATCTGCCCCCGCAGGGTAGTGCATTCTGCAGGCGTAATGCGCTAGAATCCAGCGACCAACACGCTCAGACGACGCCTGCTTTGATCACCCTTGGCCACTGCACATCAGGCTGGCGTTGGGCTTTAAACCAACAGGCCAGGGACGGTTGAGCGTGTCGCTCGGGGACGCTGCTAACTGTTTAAAAGCACGGAATGTTATTAAGTGCAAATACACCGCGCATGAATGGGAGAAGAGAAATACTGTTAATTTCAGAGCGTGGTTCTGTTGTTCCTGGGAATTAAGCGAGGCATCCGCAGAATGCAGATAACATGGGGGCTCTTTCTCTGTCCATTGTGCCCTCCCGCCATCTTTGTTATTCCCTGTGATGCTAAAGTGTGTGGCTATCTCTCGGTCTCCTGTGAAGGTGTGGAAGGAACTGTGGAAGCTATGCAGACAGCACACACTGATGTTTTGTCTATTTACTGTTTTTATAGTCTGGTACAGCTTACTTACTGATATTTGCTGTTTAAAATTTGTTTGCTTCACGTTTGATAAACCTGAAATGATTTTCATAATTATTTGCCATTGTCATTTTTTTCAGGTGAAGAGGAATGTTTCAGACCTGATAAACATCCCTGTGCGACACCAACAATGGGAGGGCTGGCCTGCTTCGGCATCTGATTCAGTAAGGAAGAAATACACACCATGTCTCTTGGGAATGACAATTTTGTCTCTGGCCTTTTTATAGCTGTTGTTCACCGACAGTCTTGAAATGCATGAGGAAAATGTGTTCCCATGTTTTCATTTCAGAATATATCTCGTCAAAGATGGTCTTCTAACAGGCCCATTTGACATGTAGTTCTTTATCTGCTGAGCTGTCATGATTTAAAGGTTCAAGGCCCTGTTAGTTTTTTCCATGAAGGCTAGGCAAAAGCCTATTATTTTACAATATGTAGTGAATCCCAATTGAGAGAAACTGTTCAATGTTTTCAATGCTGAAACCATCTGCCCAGATGTTGAAACTAATTAAGTTGTCAAAGACTGTCCCCCATGTCCTTTGGTCTGTAGACATTAAAGCTCACATCATTGAGTGTCACTGACCTCTCCTGCCCGGGGTCATGGTTCCCAGCCATTCAGCTGAACTCAGTCAAAGTGCTCAGAAGCGGTCCTCACACGAAGACCTGAGGAACCCCAACCCCCCCCCGTGCTTTTACTTGACAGTTTAGGCCTATATGTTCCCATGCTAATTGTATGGATGGATATGCAACTGTGCTGTTGTGCACATATTTTGTTGGTGCCTTACATGTCATCTTTGCTTTTTGAAGTATAAGTTCTTATTACAGTATTTTATGGCATCTTCACTACACCAAACTGGGTTTGCATGATTCAAATATATAATAACTTTTCTGTTTTGGATATAGTAGTACGGAGTTCAGTAACCTGTTCTGTAAGTGTTTTTTGGTTCAGATGGGAACCCTCTCTTTTCCCATCTACACTCAAAAATTATATTTGACATATTGAATGAAAAATAACTGCACCGTTTTTTTAGTTTCTAGTGAAGCTTTTAGGACCTGCTTGGTTGCTCTCTTGTGAAAGCAAATAGGCCTTCATTGCAACCATGTATTTTCCTGTAAGGCTGAGACAAAAGGTTCTACTTCCTTTTTGTTCCAAATTGTTTGCTCTTTGTGTGTCTTAAAGCTAAATGCAGTGGCCAAAGGCAACCTCTCAAATGACGACGTAGAAAACATTAGGAACACCTACCTAATATTGAGTTGCACCCCCTTTTTGACCTCAGAACAGCCTGAATTTGTTGGGGTATGGACTCGACAAGGTGTTGAAAGCGTTCCACAGGGATGCTGGCCCATGTTGACTCCAATGCTTCCCACAGGTGTGTGGTGGACCATTCTTGAGACGCTGGGCACTGTTGAGCACGAAACGCCGTCTGGCACCTACTACCATACATACCCCTGTTTAAAGGCACTTAAATATTTTGTCTTGCCTATTCACCCAATGACACGCATACACAATCCATGTCTCAAGGCTTAAAATCCTTCTTTAACCTGTCTCCTCCCCTTCACCCACACTGATTTTGAAGTGGAATTAACAAGTGACATCAATACGGGATCACAAGTTTTACCTGGATTCACCTGTTTAGACTATTTCAATGAAAGAGAATGTTTTGTACACTGTATTTGAATTGTTATCCATCTCTTTAATTCGACGGGCACTAAGTCCAATCAGAAACCAGTAAAAGTGTACAATGTCACTTCACAGCCCTTTGAACCCACCATCTCTCACTTCCCAGAATATGAGTGAGGCTGCTTATCAATGAGCCTTGACTTGACCAAAGTGCTAAGGTAGCTTGGGGATTAGAAAGTGGGTGTATGTCATAGGCATGTGCCTTGCCATAGCCTGGCTAAGGTGGCTCTCTGCTCCCATGTTTCCTGGGAAGAGATATTAAAAGCCTTGATTGCAATAATGGCCCTCTCCAGACCCTTATTGAACTGTCTCTCTGAGCATTACACAGAAAAGCCCTTGCATGCCAGCCTGGCTGTTTCATTGCAGATCTCATTAACCCCGCCTCATCTCTGGGGATTTGTACCAATAAACATGGCTTCAAATTACATTTTCAAGGAGTCCGAATCGATGACTACTCCTCAGCTCTGCTTTCATTATTCTCAGCGTATGCTTTCACTTATTGTTTTGTGTGTGTGTGTGTGTGTGTGTGTGTGTGGGGGGGGGGCAGAACTCCCTTTTAACGTGTAATAATTTTACGTTTATTCAATTTGTAGATCAATATTGTTCAAACCAAGAGGTTTTATTACCACCCGGCAGTTTTATAATTAAAGACCCGTTGCAATATCAGACATTGTTGCGTGAGTGTCTACGTTCAAGTGAATGTGGAGGAAAAGAAATTCAGTCACAGATAAACGACATCTACATATATGTTAGATTACAGGCGTTATATTGGTGATGGCATAGTCATGTACTGTACACTGCTGGAGCAGCTCTCTGGAGTTAAAGATCATTTCACAAGCTCCGCTGGGCACCACCTCTGCCAGCCACTCCAACCCACACAGCCTTTTGGCAACCAATTGCCAAGAGTCACTTTCATTTAGATCCTTGTGAATGTTGAAAATATAAGGCTTTGAATTCTCTAATTATAGATTTAGCAGCTAATTGATTGACTTGTTTGACCTACTTCTGTTTTATAATTGTGCTTTACGCTCAATTTGAAATGTTCTAAGAGTTGGGTTGCTTTTCTTTTTTTTTGTACATGAAAGCAAACCGGGTAGGAGCTTACTTTTGGAGAAATTAGTTATTTCTTTCCGTACTTCACGTCCCTGGTACTGCGCCTTCATTGTGTGTAGCGCCACAAAAGTTTAGCCTGCATAAAAATGACATCCGAGCAGGAAGAAACCTCTTGTTTTGGTTGGCAATGTGATTCAGTGAGGTAACTTGATATTTCAAATGGAAAGGAAGTGAAATATAATCACAGAGAGTAAAGGGAAATGCAAGCGACCTGGCCACAGAAATGAGAGGGTGATGCTCATTTGGCAGTATAAGCCTATATCCATGGTGCCTTACCTTATGATGAAGCTGATGCTCAATTCAAAAGATGTTTGGGATTGGCTGGGATGAAAAACCAATAAAGGCACATTTATGAGGAAACAGTTGTTCCTTGAGGTAAAGGACCGTTGACTCCCTTGGTGTGGAAGATGATTGGTCTGTTGTGAGACCTTCTTATTACAATTTCCTTCCTTCACATCTCTGAGAAATCAAGCCGAGCCAGGCGGTAGGCGCTCTGGCCGTTCTGATTGACAGGGCGATCCTGCACCTTTGGGAGTGATTGACAGACAGTGGGACATCCTTATTAGACTCTCTTGTTTTCTCTGCTGCCATAATTGCTGACATTTATCCAGTGTTTCATGGTGTTTGCTAATGTATTAATGCAGCCACTCTCAGAGGGCTCCGCGCCCGTCGCCGAGTCTCCCGGCTTTTAATGGATTCTCTAGTTGACAGGCCCGTGCAGGCTTATTGGGGCCTGCTGGTTGCCGTAGCGACAGGGCTCAGTGATAAGCTGAGAGAGAGCCCCCTGTGATTGCTGTCTTTAGGTGACATTCAGTGGGCCTAGACTCTGTGAGGGGGACATGAGCTCTTTGGAGGAGAGACTGTGTAGGCGGTCTCTATCCATCGCCCTCTAATGACCAAATACATTTGCTAATGCTACTTTGAGTCAGGGCTAAAAGTAAGGCGGTCTGGTACCGTGTCCCAGCAAAATAGATAGTGGGGGGGTTAGACTCATGTTTTACCGGTACGGCTATCACAATAATTGCAACAAAATGTCAACTGTAGGCTATTACACAATTCTTTGTAATTAGTGTATGTCAGAGGCATGAAAAATGAGTGAATGGACTTGAATACAGGTGGTATAGCCTATGTTCTACATTTTGCGACGGCAGAGATGGATGGCTGACAACACGCTCGCGGACAGCAGTATGTGCATACTTTCTGTCCTAATGACATTTGCCACTTTTTGGTGTTTTGTGTAACAGAGGTCTTCTCTTCACCACTGCTTTAGAGGATGAAATGTGCACGGGTAGCCGAGTAAAGGAGCCCTTTTGAAGTGATTATTTCACATTTGGAAGAGAACATGACTGGTTGTGTTTGCCACAATAAAAGGTAATAAGTTGTAAAATGTTTACGACCTGGCCCACACAGATCCTATGGAATTAATAGTGATTCTATATGTACTTCTATGATAAGGCCCACATTTATTTTGGCGCATGTGCGAGCACACACACAGGTCCCGTGCCGGGAAGAAATTGAATTTACTTTCACCCCTGCATTGATTGCTCTAATACATAAATATTTAAAAAATCATCCAAAGTGTTCTTTATTATCTTGGCCACTTCTTGGATCCCCTAGTCTGTGAGCATAGTAGGCATGTGACAATTATGGAATTTGGAGTAATGTGGCAAATGGCCACAGTTGCCATTTTTTTTATAGCTTGAAATGCACCTTCTCCTAAAATGGAATTATTTACAAGTTTGACGATTTATTTGAGTTCACGGTTATTGTCCATGATTGCCGGTTATACGATAATTGTGCCAGGGCTACATGGTGGTAAAACACCCCGCTGTTGATCCAGCAGCAGACCGGCATTCCTTTCCCACTGTGACTCTCTGTGGAGAAGCCGGTGATCAGAGTTGCCTGTGTGAACCTCACACACTTGGTGCAGGACCCCTGATCCTAATCAGGAGTGACATATCTGCAGCAGCAAGGAGGAACCTGAAAAGGGACCAACAGGTGTTTAGGGTGGGGCTTCTTTCTTCTTTTCTTCTCTTCTCCTCCGTCTTTATTTTCTCTTTCTCAGGCTCTGTTGTCCCCCTTCATCAAAGAGTTGTTGAACAAGGTGCTATTGGGGCTCTGGGTGCCGTCAGTGCAGCTGTCAGTGGTAATTATCTCACTCACAGCCAGAGACCTAATCCAAACACTGCCTGAAAAAAAAGAAACAGAAAGAGAATAAGAGAAAGAGGGAGAGAGGGAAAGAAAGGGAGCCAGCGAGGGGGGCTGAGAGAATTATTTCCCTGCTTCGCTCCCCAATGCTTAGAAGCTTCAATGCAAGTGTTAATTAAAAGAATCCAAAAAAGAGGAGCTTGTTCATTGTGTTGGGATGGAAGAGAAGGTCAGTGTGGGGGGGGGTTAACCTCTCCCCTATGCCTTGCGGCGTTCCGTCACAGAGCTGTGGAGCTGCACTTGTCCCAAAGCATCAGTGGAAGGCACAGGGTCAAAGCTTGGCTTGGGTGAGCGCTCAACTTTTATTCCTTTTTTTGGGCACACATGTCATCCCTCCCCTCAAGGTCCCCCATTGACTGGGGAAGTGATCAACTTTATTTCTACACATATTAGGGCCTCGGAAGAGGAAAGCCTCTTATTGTCAAGGGGGTCTACTCAGCCGCTGTTAAATTCTCACGTTTGATTGCCACTCGATTGTCGAGGCTAGAGGAAAAGAGCATGGCATTCCTTCACATCTCAAAGCCGTCGTCGCTGTCCTGCTCAATGGGTCAGCCTCTCAAACCCCTGTGTCAATCATTTTCTTTAACAGCACTTTGCTTTCTGTGGTCCACTGTTTGGAAATGTGCTATTTCAAACCAACAATGTGTGTCAACCTAACTCAATTTACAGTCTAGAATATGTCCATCCAATTCCTTTTTATAAATTAATAAAATCAACATGGCTACATAATGTCTCCACCATTTCCAATGACCGAAAACAGCTTCTTGCATCTCTGCCTGATACGGCAACTGGGGCCTAGCTCCCTGCCATCCAGAACCTCCATACCAGGCACAAATTGTCAGACTCCAGCCACCCAGGCCATAGACTGTTCTCTCTGCTACCGCAGGACCCTGAACAGCTTCTACCCCCAAGCCAAAAGACTGCGAAATAGTTAGCCAGGTGGCTACCTGACAATCTGCATTGACCTTTTTGCAATAACTCTCTTGACTAATCACATATGCTGCTGCTACTGTTTATCTATCCTGTTGCCAAGTCACTTTATTCTTGGTTATATGTGCATATTTCCCTCAATTACCTCGTATCCCTGCACATCGACTCGGTACTGGTACCATATGTATGTAGTGACGTTATAGTTAAGCATTGTGTACTTATTACTTGTTATGTGTATAGACTGTTATTACTTTTCTATTTCTCTAATTACTTTTTTTCTGCATTGTTGGGAAAGGCCTCGAAGTAAGAATGTCACTGTTAGTGTACACTTGTTTACAAATAATGTGATTTAATAAAATAAAATTGTACTTAACCTGGCACCTACCTCCATTACCGTGTACCCCTGCACATCGACTTAGTACTGGTACTCCCTGTAAATAGCTTGTTATTCTTACTTGTTATTGTTATTAGTTATTTACTGTATATTTGTTTTTTTGCTTAGCCGTTTAGCAAGTGGGAATTTGAAGTACAATGGTCAAGAGAGAACCTTATTTCTAGCGCCAGAAGTAATTAACAGTAAATTCTGAAATGACTGATGGCTCTCTCTGATATTAGGGCATGTTGTTTTTATAAGCCAGAAAAGCATGTGGTGACCGAGGACGAGTGGTTACGCTATTTTCTGGCTGAATCACTTTAAAAGAGATGTGGAAAACTCCAGCAGTCACTCTGCTTTTGAAACTCAATTGCTGTTGCATGGAATTGGCTCCTGATTCAACAATTCCCAGCTGGTCTTTGGTGGCTATAGCATCTGACAATAGCAAAGATTTCCACCTCCTGCTGTTGACTGCCAGGGACTCTCCCTTTTATCTGTCAGTGTGTCAATCACAGCATTCTGTTGAAACCTCCAGTTAATGCCACGCGTTTCTCGAGCGGTGAACGAGTAGGTCAATTTTTACAGTATTAATGAACTGCAGTCGATGAGTGATGACTTGGTTTGCTAATGTTGATTATGAACAGATTAAAACACAGTATTGCTGAGAAAGTGATTGTTTGTGACAATGCTTTTATTCATGCTCTTTGATATTGTCAGTGATGGTTTTTCGATGGGGTCAGATTCAGATCGACCTTACATGCGCTCACTTCTGTTTTAGACTGTCATACTTAAAAATGAAATAATGAAAGCCTTTTAACACATGCCGTATTGATTTATGGCTGTGATCATCCCTTTCTCCGAGGGCAGGTTAGTGAGCAACACTGAGGTAAAAAGATGGATGCTAGTGTTGCACAGTATACTGAAACTTTTGTACCTTTTTGATACTTGAACGCGAAAAATGATTCGGTATTCCAATTTGTTACTTTTGGTACTTCTGTCATGTGTGTCACGTCTACTGATTTTGAGAGAGGATCAAGTCAATCAGCGCAGCTGAATTCCCCTTATTATAACGCACCGTGCATGCTCCACTTACTGCTAGCTCTATCCTGTCCTGAGAAACCACTGCACTGGGAGTCGGCTGCATAGAGGTTAACAACACTTAAATAATGCAACATGGCATGTAGAATTGTTTAAATGGTTAATTACTGTTCACAAAACAATGTCCGTTACCGTCTAGAAACTTTACAATCAGTGCCGTATTAAGAAATCATAGGCCCCGGGGCTTTGTTTTCTTAATAGGTCTCGTGCCCCCCTTTCTGGCACACCATCATTTTCTGTAAACAAATATGTGCACCAAGACTCATTTCGATGTGTGGTAAATTTACTGTTGAAGAAGAAGCCCCTTTATAATAAAGCCATCAACGTTTGCTATGTGTTGTAGGCTACAGTTGAGCGCAGGCGTTTTTACAATTTCCACACATGAGGATAAAAAAAATGTTTTGGCCTGGTGCAAACATTTAACACCTGCTCTTTCCTTGACTTAGACTGACCAGGTGAATTGAACTGACTGTGTGTGAATGACATTGTCTTAATGAGACCACACACATTTTTATATAGATAATATATACAGTTTATTGACTTTTTTTCCCCTAAGGTTTTTGTACTTGTTTTTTTGTGCTGCCTCTTGGTCCTCCCACGAGCCTGGCCCAGGGGCTTCAGCCCTGGTAAACCCCTGCTTTAACCCGGTCCTGTTTACATTGCAAGAAGATACCAGGTTGCTTCCAGCTTTGTAGGCTAACTTTCCTTGCTACCTTACAGCTGAAGCTAACATTAATTATTGTCTGTGATATGCAAACCATAACACTAAATATTGCTTATTGTCACCACAAAAGTGATTTATTAATTTCCTCTCCCCGCCTCATCTCTGGCAAGATGATCTTTGCTCTAGCCTCAAACTGACTGTGTGTGAATGATGTCATAGGTCTTAGACTGCACACATTTGTATGAAGGGAGAGATCGCTTCTTCCATGCAAATGTTGTTGAAGAATACAATAAAAAAGTCCCAAATGTAGCCCAATGAAATCAGCCAAAACAAGCTCAATAACTCAGTGCATGCACACACTCCTATTGAATATACATTCACCTGCATTATGAATTGGCCTCTGCTACATCTTGATTTCCCCAGTTTATCAGTAGAGATTTACCATTTAAATAAATGATTACTGTTATGTTTTTAGATTTGCTAACTGTCAATTTACTGTATAATTGATTCATTAATAATGCATCTTCATGATATTGAACTCAAGATCTGTCTGGATCAAGTGCCATTCTGTGACTTTGGCTAATATTATTTTTGTGGCCGTGGTATCATTTTGGTGTCTCATATCGTGATACTAAACCTGGTTTAGGTATCGAAGTCAAAATTCTTAGATCGGGACAAGACATGGGTGCTGGGGTCCCATCACTCTCCTTAGCCTCTACCCTATCCGTTGGTCTAGCCGTATAGACCGTCTTTAATGAGTCCCACCTCTGTGGTAGGTGACATTTACAGGGTCTATAGTTAGGTTGTCCATAAACCTTGAATATATATTCCACATAACAGGCTGGATAAACTTTGCTTTCTTCTAATCATATCAGAAAATCTAAATGATTAATCTGTGAATGCTGAACTTGGATCTATTTCTCCCTTGACTCCTCCTTTCAGTGGGGTCCGAAATTGACACCCTTGATAAAGATGACCAAAGAATTATTGTATATAATATAAGGTTGAATCGTACTATACCGGCTCCGGCGCTTGTCCGATGTGGCAGGGCTTGCAAACTATTAGACTACAAAGGGAAGCACAGCCGCGATCTGCCCAGTGAATCAAGCCTACCATACAAGCTAAATTACTTCTATGTTTGCTTCAAGGTAAGCAACAGTGAAGCATGCATGAGATCACCAGCTGTTCCAGACGACTTTGTGATCACGCGCTCCGCAGCCGATGTAAGACCTTTTAAACAGGTCAACATTTACCAGGCCTCTGGGCCAGACGGATTACCAGGACGTGTACTCCGAGCATGCGCTGACCAACTGGCAGGTGTCGTCACTGACATTTTCAACCTCTCCCTGTCTGAGTCTGCAATGCCAACATGTTTCAAGCAGGCCACCGTAGTCCCTGTGCCCAAGAAAGCGAAGGTAACCTGCCTAAATAACTACCACATAGCATTCAGGTTGGTAGTCATGAAGTGCTTTGAGGCTGGTCATGGCTCACAACGCCATTATCCCAGAAACCCTAAACCCACTCTAATTTGCATAGCGCCCCAACAGAGCCACAGATGACACAATCTCTTTTGCACTCCACTCTGCCTTTTCCCACCTGGACAAAAGGATCACCTACGTGGGAATACTATTCATTGACTTCAGTGCAGCGTTCAACACCATGGTGCCCGCAAAGCTTATCACTAAGCTAAGGACCCTGGGACTAAATACCTCCCTCTGCAGCTGGATCCTGGACTTCCTGATGGGCTGCCCCCAGGTGGTAAGGGTAGGTAACAAACACATCTGGTAGGCCTGATCAGTGGTAGGCCTGATCATGACGATGATGTGAGAGCCGGTAGGGAGGAAGTCAGAGACCTGGCCTTGTGGTGCCTGGATTACGACCTCTCCCTAGATGATTGTGGACCACAGGAAAAAAGGAGCACCGAGTACATCCCCATTCACATCGACGGAGCTGTCAAGCTTCAAGTTCCTTGGTGTCCACATCACCAACAAACTATCATGGTCCAACACACTAAGACAGTTGTGAAGAGGGCACTACAAAGCCCTTCAGGAGACTGAAAAGATTTTGCATGGGTCCTCAGATCCTCCAAAGGTTCTTATGCTGCACCAGCGAGAGCATCCTGACTGGTTGCATCACTGCCTGGTATGGCAACTGCTTGGCCTCCAACTGCAAGGCACTACAAAGGGTAGTGCGTACGGCCCAGTACATCACTGCCATCCAGGACCTCTATACCAGGCAGTGTCCGAGGAAGGCCCTAACAATTGTCAAAGACTTCAGCCACCCTAGTCTGTTCTCTCTGCTACCTCACTGCAAGTGGTACCGAAGCGCCAAGTCTTCTACCCCCAAGCCATAAGATTCCTGAACAGCTAATCAAACGGTTACCCATACTATATGCATTGTCTCAGTTTTTGAATTGTTTATTTTATACAGCCATTTTTGCTCCTCTTTATCAATGGTGTCAATAATTTCAAACCCCACTGTATATTTATACTGAAATAAAATAAAGTATGTGGACACCCCTTAGTGGATTCTGCTATTTCAGCCACGCCCGTTGCTGACAGGTGTATAAAATTGAACGCACTGCCATGCAATCTCCATAGACAAACATTTGCAGTAAAATGGCCTTACTGAAGAGCTCAGTGACTTTCATCATGGCACCGTTATAGGATGCCAACTTTCCAACAAGTCAGTTTGTAAAATCTCACTACCAAGTTCCAAACTGCCTCTGGAAGCAACATCAGTACAATAACTGTTCGTCAGGAGCTTCAGAAAATGGATTTGTATGGCCGAGCAGCCGCACACAAGATCACCATCTGCAGTGCCAAGCATTGGTTGGAGTGGTGTAAAGCTTGCCACCATTGGACTCTGGAGCAGTGGAAACACATTCTCTGGAATCACGCTTCACCATCTGGCATTCTAATGGATGAATCTGTGTTTGGCGGATGCCAGAAGAACGCTACCTGCCCGAATACATAGTGCTAACTTTAAAGTTTGGCGGAGGAGGAATAATGGTCTGTGGCTGTTTTTTGTGGTTCAGGCTAGGCCCCTTATTTCCAGTGAAGGGAAATCTTAATGCTACAGCATGCAATGACTTTCTAGATGATTCTGGGTTCGACTCCGGGTTTGGGAACGCCTTTTTGGGGCGGCAGGTAGCCTAGTGGTTAGAGCGTTGGGCCAGTAACCGAAAGGTTGCTGGATCAAATCCCCGAGCTGACAAGGTAAAAAATCTGTAATTTTGCCCCTGAACAAGGCAGTTAATTTGTTCTTAACTGACTTGCCTAGTTAAAGGTTTACATTTGTTTTTTTAAAATAATGGTTTGTTGAGATCGGTGTGGAAGAACTTGACTGGCCTTCACAGAGCCCTGTCCTCAAACCCCATCGAAAACCTTATGGATCAATTGGAACGCTGACTACAAACCAGTCCTAATCGCCCAACATCAATGTCCGACCTCACTAATGCGCTAGTGGCTGAATGTAAGCATGTCCCTACAGCAATGTTCCAACATCTAGTGGAAAGCCTTAACAGATACCCGGAGGCTGTTATAGCAGGTCATGGTTTTGTAATGAGACGTTTGACGAGTAGGTGTCCACATACTTTTGGTCATGTATTGTATAAATGCAACATGCAACAATTTTAAAGATTTTACTTAATTACTGTTCATATAAGGAAATCAGGTGAATTGCAACCTCAACTTGTGAAATCTGTGGCATTTTGTTACAGAATTGCACATTTTATAGGGCATTCTGTTGTCCCCAGCACAAGGTGCACCTGTGTAATGATCATGCTGTGTAATGATCATCTTCTTTGTCAGGTGGATGGATCATCTTGGCAAAGGAGAAATGTTCACTAACAGGGATGTAAACAAATGTGTGCAAAAAGTTAAGAGAAAAGGTTTTTGTGTGCATGGAATATTTATCGTATTTATTTAGATTTTTAATGCTTTACATGTGTTTTATTTTTGTTCAGTGTATTTTAAAGGTTAAAATTGGAATGAATAGATTAAGTTAATTCAGATTTTTTATTGTAAATATTTTTTTCTGATCTCAGTGATTTCTATCCCCAGATGACACTAGCTGCCTCTGGAATCAGCTACCCCTGCCATCACCTCGGTGTGTGTCGAAGGTCCTCACCAGCCAACGCCCGGGAGCCAACAGAAGAGGTAGAGAGAGAGAGACACACACACACACACACACACACACACACACACACACACACACACACACACACACACACACACACACACACACACACACACACACACACACACACACACACACACACACACACAGAGACTATTTGGCCTTCTTTTACATTTTCTATTGTGTTTTGATAGGTCAACAATACTGAAGTGAATGTGTTTATACAGTGCGCAGATGTTCACATGGTAAGTGACAGCGAAGGGGATGACTTTGAGGATGCATCTGAATTTGGAGTGGACGAATCAGAGATGTTCGGAATGGGGACTTCTACAGGCTGTCGGAAAGCCCCCTTGAGTACGTACCTCACTGAGTGTGATGCTGCCACTCGATTCAAAAAGCTTGATTTATTGTTTATCAATCTGTTATTAAGCTAATGCTTTTTACCCTCTGCAGTGCCAGAGAACACTGAAAATGAAGTAGATGCCTTACTGCACTTTACTGCTGAATTTACCACAAGGTAGGTTTTTAGTATTGTTTTATCGTTAGTATCAAAAGGGGTCTATGCTTCTTAAAAGATGTGGAAGTTCATGCATTCTTGCTTATTGATCTATCTCCTTTTTGTGTTTGCTGCAGGTATGGAGAATGTCATCCAGTGTTCTTCATTGGGACTTTGGAGGCTGCATCTCAAGAGGCCTTCTATGGCAAAGCCAGAGATGTAAGTAACAATACAGGAGCCTGTCAGTAGTATGATTTACAGGTTTACAGGACATGATACTATACGATCATTGTCAATGCTTATTTATTTTTTAAATGCTTGGATGGTTTTTAAAATAAAAAGTTGGAGTGTTTGTTCAAAAAGAGCCACCATTTGATTCCTCTCATAAAGCTCATAAAATGTGTTTCACGACAGCTGCCACTTTATTTTTAGCCCACAATTTTTCTTCATTTTTCTGCTTTGTCCTTTTAACGAGGGTTGTATCAACTGACAGCTTGTGTGGATTACTGTCTTATTAGAATGGGAGAACACAGCAAGATGTTTGGGGGGTTTTAGACCATGAGGCAGAGGCTCGGTTGGCGTCTTGCCTGTCTCCCAGCTGATATCCTCTTCGCTAAGCCAGTGCAATATGGCCCCCTCGCTGTGGATATCCTCTCTGTGGTGCAGCCGGAGACTGTACATTGTGTCAATGAAAATAAACCAATATGAAGGGACACATGCAGCTGACCCCCAGCTCACTGCCTGTAGGCCTGGAGGAGATGAGACAAGAGAAACGCACACACATTTGACTCCCACTGATGTGACCATTGGGTGTCAACTATACCGAAACCTCCCCTCCCCAACCACCACCACCGTCCTCTTGGCAAAATTGGTCTAAATCGCTCCCTTCTTGTCATTGCAACTAGTTGTTCATTAAGTGGATATTGGAACGGTGCACATTTCAGGAGAAGGGGGGCCGTGGAGAGATTTTGCCCAGTCTCAAAGGCTGACGGGCTAATCACTAAGTAAAACACTACATTTGATGAAGTGTTTCTAGAGGGGGAGATGCGCCTCAATCCAGCCTTAATGAAAATGCTTTGGGCTGCTGAGCCCTCCAGGGGATCAGCAGTAAGGCTCTTCAGACAGGCCACCCATCACTGCCAAGGCTCTTCTTAAATCCCCTTAACGGTGTGGTTAATCGGAGTAACCCTGCTCTCACTCGCACAAAGACACGCATCAAAATTCATAGCAGTGCCGGGGTGAGGGTTTTATCACACTCAAGTATCCTCTTAAATCCCCCGTAATTTAGCAAAAGAGCAATGAGGGGGAAAGAGGAGAAATCGATACCAGGTAGGGAAATGGATAAACATATTTTCATTCATCCCTTCCTGCTCTGGTGAAAGTGATCATTTTAGTGGCTTTTAATATTTTCATTTGTTTCTACTAGAACAGTTCCAGTCAGGTGAACTGAAGCCCAGCTGAATATTTAGACTATTAGTTTCAACTGTGTAAAGACTATTATTTTAATGCAATTCTACAATTGAATGCTATTGCTTTGTATTCACTTCATTTTTGACCCTGTTATTGCGTCTTTAAAAATAAAAAAACATAAATTCAGAAGTGGTTAGACTAAATATAGCTATTAATACAAAATCATGTGTTTTCAATCGGTTCAATTATGTACCTACCATCTGTTAAAGCGTTGATCTGAATGTGTGTTCTCAGTGTGTGGGGTCAGGGGAGCAGTAATTTGAGGTCTTCATTTTGAAGTGTTTGCTTTTCTTGAGGCTGCTGTGGATGATCACTTTCACCCGTTTCCTCCACTCCCCAACACAGGATATAATTAAAAATGTCCTCCCACAACACAGTACATAAAGTACATAAACTGGCTGGCTGTCACAAATGAGATATGGTAGTGTGTTTATCAGGGGCCACAGTTATCAGGCAGGTGTATTTTTACCTTATCCTCTAATGACCCATACTACAGAAACTCATTTGTAAAACAAAACAAATGGCTGTTTTCTCACTGGTGTCGTGTTGCATTCTCATAACAATCTGTCTGTGTGACGTGGTTAAAGATGAGTTAGGTTCTACATTTTGTTCTCAGACTGGTCTTCATCTGCCAGTTGTCACTCTATTCAGCCCCCAGTGGAGCACCTGTGTGGGAGAATTCCTACTCATGTTGCAGATAATCATATGGTCCAGGCCGGACACAAAAAAGCAGCCGTATGTGAGCTGAGCCCATTCTGGTTGCCAGCTCCTGGCCAACGGCTACCTGGTTCACATGGCTCTGGTCTACACTAGAAGAGGAAGAGACAAGAGTGAACACTGACAGGGTGCTGTGTGAAAATCACTACAGTCTGGCTCACAGAACAGATCGGTTTTCTCATGCTTCTTCACTCTCCTCCTCTTCCCCTTGTCTGTATGGTGAACAGGTGGGACGATTCACACCAGCGGCTTTTGGGTCACTTTCTAGCTCGGGTTGAACCTAGTAATTTAGTTTTACAGGCGATTTGTCCCTGCTTAGAAATGCACTACAAAAGATGAAATGTGAAAGAAGATGGGGAACAGTTAGAGAAGACCGTTTAAGTAAAACGAACTTTGTGATTGGGTGTTATTAGAGAAGAGGGCTTTTCCCTTTTCTTTGCAGAATGTATGTTTTTGAACCTACGGTTTGTGAAAATGTCCTCCGGAGACTTAGCACTTTCTATAAGTTGCAGAGGGACGAGTGTGTGTGCGTGTCCATGCGCCGACGTGCACGTATGTATAAGATAATGAGTGTGCGTGTCTCATTTCGTCTTTTGTGAGAAGAAGAAGAAAAAAAACTCCTCAAGGCTGCATTTGCTTGTCTTCTCAGCATGAGTGTTTAATCTTTTCAGGGCGTTCAATTGGGCCACTGAATTAGCCCCAAGCTCCTTCCCGCTAGGAACCGGGGAGCTTATTCTAAACCTCTAATCGCTGAGCAAACACAGCAGTGCTCTCCCACTCCTTTTCTACACAGGCCACAATATAGCACAACTTTCTTTTTACTTTCCCTCACTTTTCTGCCTGTGTGGATTTTGCTTTTGGTATATAGAGCAGCTCCTGAGAAATGAGCTCCTGCGAGTGTTGTAAGGAACATAGGGGGTTAGAAAGAAATTTGAGTGAGTGTTCTGTAATTTAGAGGGCTTTATTTCCTACATCATCCAAGAGAACCTTTTGTTTGTGGCTGTGTTTGTTTTTTAATGAGTTGTCAGTGAGTCTTGAGAATCTGTGGCTCATATGGTGTCTATCCATGGATTTAGAGCATTGTCAATATTGTCCGCTCCTGCTGTTAACCTGAGAAGGCCAATGGCATTTGGTGTAAAATAAAGTGATTTTGTCTGTTTTTGTTTTCTCATTGGCCGCCTCAAAGGAAGTTGTATTTACTCCCTGTTCATTTGATTTTGTGTGTTTTGCGTTTGACTGGTTTGGCCTTGTCTGTGAAAGCAGTCTCTTTACTCGCGGTCTCCTGTCGAACGACGTGCGAAAGCTGTATAAAACCTCTCCCTTCAATGATAATATAACCAGACTCTGAGCAAGGACACTTGTCTCCCCTTTCCAGTGCTGTGTTGGGTGAAGCCCCTGTTTCAGGGTCTGGCTGGTCATTAACTCATTGGCTTCTAAATCCTCACACCTCTAATGAAATACCTCTGCTGTCCGTTTCCACAGAGAAAACTGCTGGCAATATACCTCCACAACGACGAGAGTGTGCTCGGCAACGTCTTCTGCTCCCAGATGATGTGTGCAGACTCCATAGTGTCCTATCTGAGCCAGAACTTCATCACATGGGCCTGGGATGTCACTAAAGAAGCTAACAAAGCCAGGTATGTCTAAGTATATGCCCTCATCACATCTCAGGTATCCACTACTGGAGAACAGACTGAATATTAGATCATCTGAGAAGTGGATAATATTCAGCCCCCAGTCGCCAACTCCGCACCACCTTCTCTTTTAACTCAAGCCCCTCTTCATCGGGAAGGGGGATGTGTGCTAACAAAAGCACTTGTGTTTGCAGTACGAGGCCCCAATTGGGCAATCTTCACTAATCTGCCTCAATGGAGGGTCAGTTCGAAATGAAGCTCACATGAAGTCTGCGTTGCCTGGGAGACCATATCTATTTACCCAAGGCTGAGGGAGTTGTCTTATCAACGTGACAACAACTTTATCTCTCCTCCGTAACTTCACAACAGTTAGTTTCCGATTCACAGCATATTCCGACTCCTTCTTTCCACCTAGGCTGTGGCTGTTCCAGTATGTGACTCCTTGTGCTTAGCATTACCCAACTATACTCTCAAGCCTTCCACTCTTGACCCCAAAGCCAGGCTTGGCCTCTCCCTGGCCTTGCTCTCCTCCTCCCCTAGCCAAGGGGGAGAATGAGGTTGTGGCCCAGGTGTGATGTCTGCTGTGGGGAGGATGGAGGAGGAGAGAGGGCCCGGCCGGTAGCCAGATGGAGGTTTGATTGGGGCACAGCAGCAGCTTCTTGCTCCGCGGCAGGCCCTAGATTTTCCTTCCACTAGACTTCAGGGCTAAGCCCACCCCCTGGTAGGAGGCGTTTACGAAAAACCGGGGGTGAGGCTCAGACACTGACCTCACTCCTTTTTTATTTCCTTTAAGGATATTCCTTCCCTCTTTCTGTACCCTTTCTCCCTTTGCTTCTTGCTTTTTGCGCCCAGCTGAGCCTTTTTATTGCAGATTAAAGGCAAGCAACATCTGGAGCTGTTTTCCCCAAGTTCTCACGCACTCATCTCTGCACCAGTATCCCTGCACAGTGTAAATATGGTATTGGATCTGACCCTGTATAATAGCGTCTCACTTCTCGTGTTCTTATTTTTATTTCTCGTATGTTTTTGTTCTGCCTAATGTTATTTTTTTTTGTGCTACATTTATAATGATTATTGCTCTGTAAGCTCTGTTGGGTTTGGAGCTTGCAAGAAAGGCATTTCACTGTGACATTAATACTTGAAACTCTTAGGTTAATCCTGAGTCACTGATGATGGGCACGAGTCGCAGCGACTAACTATTAAGAAGGTATCCTAATTTCTAGGGCCTCATAGCGTAAAATGAGCCACCTAGGTTGCCTCTGTATTATCACAGTCCTCTTAGTTTAGTTATTAATTATTATGCATAAAGCCAGATCTGCTGATAACATGCCAATTGTCACCCATGGGAAATGTCTCTGAAATACCACATGGACACTGAACCTCATACACAGCAAATATTGAACTTATTTATGAATAAATGTACTCTGAAACTACATCTTTCATTTTGTAATCTGTTTTGCTTTTGATTCTATGTTTTGTGTTTTGACTGCCCACTTTCGTGCCACATCTAGTCTATTCTAATGCATCATATGGTGCTGTACTGATCAATAATGGAATTGAACTCATTATTCAACACATTACCAGTGAAGGTTATCGTGCAGTCATCTGACTTTTTCATAAGCTCTGTGTATTCAAAACAAGAGAATATCCGGAGAAATTCCATTTTCCATTCAACACGTCTGCACAGAAAGTGTCTGTTTTGTGTGAGTAGCGTCCGGTTCCTATTCCACGTGATTGACTAAAGCACACCTGGAGAGCTTGTTGGCTGCTCACTGGGGTGGGGTGGCAGCAGTCTCTCAGGATCTCACGCATGACTGATGTAAAGACGTGAACCTAACAGTCCAAGGAAACATGAACATTTTGTGCGGAGATAGTGAGCTGATTTAGAGCCTCTTTACACTACTTTGACGACGCCACCTACACAGAACAAAAATATATAAACGCAGCATGTAAAAAGTTGGTCTCATGTTTCCTGCGCTGAAATAAAAGATCCTAGAAATGTTCCATACGCACAAAAATATTATTTCTC
Organism: Oncorhynchus gorbuscha; assembly: GCF_021184085.1. Taxonomy (NCBI): domain Eukaryota; kingdom Metazoa; phylum Chordata; class Actinopteri; order Salmoniformes; family Salmonidae; genus Oncorhynchus; species Oncorhynchus gorbuscha. The sequence goes on along the minus strand of NC_060178.1, from coordinate 26,891,323 downwards.
ATTGTTGTGCACAAATCTGTTTACATCCCTGTTAGTGAGCATTTCTCCTATGACAAGATAATCCATCGACCTGACAAGTGTGGCATATCAAGAAACTGATGAAACAGCATGGTCATTTCATACGTGCACCTTGTGCTGGTTACAAAAAAAGGCCACTCTAAAATGTGCACTTTTGTCACACAACACAATTTAATTTAATGTTACTTTCGCTACCATAAGCCACCGTCAACATCGTTTTATAGAATTTGACCATACGACCAACCGGCCTCACAACCGCAGACCGCGTGTAACTCTGCCAGCCCAGGACCTCCACTTCCAGCTTCTTCACCTGCGGGATCGTCTTAGTCCAGCCACCCGGACAACTGATTCAACTGTGGGTTCGCACAACCAAATAATTTCTGCACAAACTGTCAGAAACCATCTCAGGGAAGCTCATTTGCATGCTTGTCGTCCTCACCAGAGTCTTGACCTGACTGCAGTTCGGTGTTGTAACAGATTTCAGTGGGCAAATGTCCATCTTCGATGGCCACTTGTACGCTGGAGAAGTGTGCTCTTCACGGATTATTCCTGGTTAACTGTACCGGGCAGATGTATGGCATCGTGCGGTTTGCTGATGTCAACGTTGTGAACAGAGTGCACCATGGTGGGGTCTACGGACAACCAACACAATTGTATTTTATCGATGGCAAAATTCCGTGAAGAGGTCCTGAGTCCCAGTGTTGCGGCATTCATGCACCGCCATCACCTTATGTATCAGCAATGTCCTGGGGAATAGTTACAGAGGAGAGGGGATGAATGAGCCAATTGGATGCTGGGTATGATTAGGTGGCCATCCCCACATACCTCTGAGTGGTACAAGGTAAAGGCACCACATGTCCCTGTAAGAATGACCTTAATACCAGAAGACAGCACTTTTGCTCTGTGAGCCAAATTGAAAATGAAAGGCTTTCAAAATATCGAGACATTTGTGAATTATTGCATTAATTAAGAAACTGTGCAACACTATATGCAATATGGTTTTGATGAGAAGCTCCTGTATAGTTTGAATTGTTATCATTATTTTGTTTGTCTATACATTATGACAGTTATGGTATGCGAATAGCTGCACTCGCACTTGAAACAGTAATGTTGCTTTGGCCACAACACATCCAAGGTACTCTTTGGCGATCTATCGTTTAATAGGGAATACCAAGGTATGATTTTCAATACAAAAATCGGTTTTTATTTTGGGGCGCAACAGCCTTGGAGGGGCTGTTGGTGTGTTAACCTATTTAAAGGTCTTACTCGCATTGGCTGCAGAGCGTGAGATCACACAGTTGTTCGGAACAGCCGGTGCGCTCATGCATGCTTCAGTGTTGCCTGCTTAGAAACGAGCATAGAGGGCGTTTAGCTCGTCTGGTAGGCCCTCGTCACTGGGCAGCTCTCGGCTTGGTTTCACATTGTGATCGTTTGCAAGCCCTGCCACATCCGACGAGCGTTAGAGCTGGCATAGTAGGATTCGATCTTACTCCTTTATTGATGCTATGCTTGTTTGATGGCTAGTCTGAGGTCGTGGTGGGATTTTTTTATAAGCGTCCAGGTTTGTGTTCCGCTCCTTGAAAGTTTAAGCTCTTGCCTTCAGCTCAGTGCGTATGTTTTCTATAATCCAGTGCTTCTGGTTGAGATATGTACGTACGGTCATTTTTGGGACTGCGTCATCAATTAACTTATTAATGAAGCCGGGGACTGTGGTCATCAACTCAATGTTATCGGATGAATCCCGAAGCAGAATCCAGTCTGCTAGCGAAATAATCCTGTAGTGTAGCGTCCGCCTCATCGGACAACTTCCGTATTGAGTGTGTCACTGGTACTTCCTCTTTTGGTTTTTGCTTGTAAGCAGGAGGATAGATTTATGATAAGATTTGCCAAATTGCAGGCAAGGGAGAGCCTTGTTTGGGGGTCTTTCTGTGGAGTAAAGGTGATTTAGAGTTTTGTCACCAAGATACACAGGTGACATGCTGGTAAAAATCGGATGTTGAAGAGATGTCACTAGACATTTTACTAATGTAAATCCACCCTTCAAACCTGTAATTCTACCAAACCACCCAAAAAATTAATTTCTTTAGGACCTTTGTTGGCGCCTAAATATCAGAACAGTTTCCCAAAACCATTGTTAGTGAAGTTTCCCTTGAAAACCCTTATTCACTGCCTCAGACCACTCATAGAACAGCGAAGTGCGTTTTTGGGTGGGTGCCTTTTTTTGTTCTTCCGCGTCACTCTATACACCGAAGGTATCTGCTAAACAGAAAATCATGATGTTCATCTGTCTTTCTGTGACCACTGATGACTTCAGAACTAATGTGACTACAAATACAAAGTTGCCATTTTCTTTTTTATTTGTTAAACAAGTGAAGGATGAAAAGATGCCTCAAATAAAAACTGAGATGACTGCATAAATAGCCTACATACGCCTATATAAATAAGTCATATTAAAATGTCATGTTAATTCAGTTGAGTTCTATTTTGCTAATTTTAGGCTACGGTTGATCATTTTATCTTCAATATATTTCATGTGTAACAAGGTGCACAATGATGTACCGAATCTGGATTAGCATTAGAATAAACCACCTCAATATTTGAGACATCTCTAGGATGTTCTTGTCGTCAATATTGTGGAATAAATCTAATTTTAAGGTAAAATTTGAATGGAGAAAGCTGATACGAGAGCAGCGCTGCATTTGATTTAAATCCTATCAGTACTGACACAAGCCTCAACGACACACTTAGTTAACGTTCTGTCAACATGCGTTTCCCAAAACACCATGCCATCTTCAGCCGTTGTAGGAAAGATGCATCGTTAAAACACTCCTAATCCTTACTTCCTAGCCCGAGACACAATTTTCATCCTTTATATGTGATGCTGTGTCAGTACTTGTTATTGTGCACCATATGTAGAAACATTTTCTTCACTTTTGGTTTACAAACTCAGGAGTAAAAAAACCTCTAGCATTAGCCTTGTATGGTAGGTGTAAAAGAAAAGAAAAAAAAGTCTGTATTGTGTCCGATTACATAGTTGGTTCCTTGAAACAGGTTTTTACTGTTTTGGTTTGACTCCTGGGGTGTTTGATTGATTGGAACAAAAGGAGGTTGTTGTTTAAGGGAATTAAGATTGGGTTTCTCTGAAGCCCCTGATGATTGTTCCCAAGTCCTTGGTGACAGGTTAGAATTACCCCTTTCCATTCTTTTGGCCTGGCCATGGTTAGGCCTTTTCAGGGCCCTCTAGAGCAGGGACAAGGGCAGGGCATGGACATCATCTTAACTTCACTGCGTCAGGGGGAGAACCCCTCGCCTTAACCACAGTAGAATGGACAAAAGACAAGTCAGCCGCATCGTCAGAACTCATGAGCAACTACATGAGCTAGTTGGTGTTGACTTGGGGTTAGAGTAATGTTAGGGTTAAGGATTGTGGTTGAAATGTCCTTGTTTCTCCTGGAATGCTGATGGAGATTGGTGCTCATGCTTCCCATGGTTAAGCATTGAGCCACCGTTGTTCCATTGCACAGTTTGAAAAGTAATGCAACTACCTCTCTCAACTTTGAATTCATGATTAGTAAGTAGCAGCCACGCCCAGACCACTCACTCCATCCCTCTCCTCTCTGACCTCGTCCTCCACCCATTCCATTACTCCTCGATTTTACCAGCCAGTTATTAAAGTGGATCTTATTAAAAGGCGAGTGAAAAAGCGAATCTATATTTGCATTCAGTCTATAGCGATTCATTAATATTATGACATTTACAGTGAGCTCCGAGGGCCTGCCTGCTACCCTTTTCATTCTAGTGAAATGTTAATTTAAAGTTCTGTCTTTGTAATGGAATAAGAAATCCTCTCTGCCCTATCAGTTCATCACCACTGGTGGGGAATACTAATTTGTCTGCCTGGGTTATTTAGACGGGGACCTCTCCTGGAAGACGAGGCAGAATTGGTTTTAAAGTCCTTAATGGAAACCTCCACCCAAAAACTATCTTTCTGGTATTTGTTTCATTAGTCCATTGTTGACAACCCTGTATAGGGATGATTTCATATCTTGAAAACTTGAGTGCTGATAAGCAAAACATTTGATGCAAAATGCATCGTACATGGATGATTTCATAACTTAACTTGAGTGCTGACAAGCAAGACATTTTGGGACTACGTCAACAATGGACTAATGAAACAAATACCAGAATAGTTTTTGGGTGGTTTCCTTTACTGCTGTGAGTGGTGTACCAAGTGCTGTTCATGTGTAAAAATGTCTGTCCCGTCTTTTCCTTTCCCAGACTACTCACTATGTGCACGAGGCACTTTGGCAGTGTGGTGGCACAGACGATTCGGACATACAAGACAGATCAGTTCCCCCTCCTCCTTATTGTCATGGGAAAGAGGACATCAAATGAAGTTTTAAATGTTATTCAAGGTAATGACTGCATAAATCTCAACAATATCAAGGGGTTGAACAATCACATTCTGGTTGAAAATATGTCTTGGAGAGCTCTATGTGTTCAACCAAATTACTTTGACCCTCTGACAATGCTGAAATAGTCATGTATTTGTGATTAAAAAATAAATAATAAATAATTATCCCAAAAGTCATTTTAAAATTGTATTTCTTAAATGTCTTTTTTTTTTTTACTATTCTTTCAAGGCAACACGACAGTGGATGAGTTGATGATGAGGCTAATGGGTGCAATGGAAATCTTCACAGCTCAGCAGCAAGAGGACATCAAGGATGAAGTATGTATGAGGGGAACTCTGAAAGCACACAGAAGAACAGAGTTAAGTGGGAGTAGATGTTTGAAATGTAAGCCATTATTAGTCCATGGCCACTGAAATATACCATGATTTGTTTCATCACAGGAGGCCAAGAGGGAGCCAATTATTGTGCCATTTGAGTCGATCTCTTATAATTATGCCATAGTTTGTCCGGGAGCTAAATGGGGACATGCTGAGACAAATCGGAATGCATTGTGACTGCCACCAGCTCCACTTAAGGCCAAGGCAAAGAATACATACTCTGAGAGGCCCTTTATCTGGGTCAGGGGAGTGAAAGCACAATTCATTTCCCTCCCATTTTGTTTTAGTTTACTGTGCCTAAGATCGTCACAATGGGAGCAGGATACAAACTCTTCTCTCTTTCACCCTTCTCTGTCTATTGCTGCTTTAATCCAATAGAAACTTGACAAACAAACTTCACTCTGAGAAGAAAGCAATGAAACAGAGGCGGTATTCTTTCATGTGAGGACAGGAATGTGGGGACAGTATGGCGGGGGTCCCTCTGTGTCAAAGACATTCACCTGACCTCATGAACGCTCTCTTTTCTGTGTCACAATGAATGGATTTATTTAACCATTCTCTCACTTTAGCAGATATTTACTCAACATCCAATAACCAAAGAAATGCATTCTTTAGGTAGTCCTCCTAAGTTGACTACACTAGACCATGCTTTCTCAGGCATATAGTTTGTGTTGTTAGTGACTACAAATGACTCCATACCATGTTTCTTTGTACTGTATAAACCTCTCATTAATCAGCAGTCTGGAAGAGGTGACGTGTCATCAAGCTCAATCCCCAATGTGCTCAATACTTGGCGTTAACTTGTCACTGCGAGATGTCTTTGAATACCAGTACACATTCTCTCTCCGCTGACTTGTCTTTAGACCTTTCACTCTTGTTGATGGGATATAGATTTAGAGAATGAAATGGCCACAAGGTGGTTTCTTGTTTCTGAGATGAAAGGCATCTGAAGCAGTGTAGTATAGTAGATTAAAACTGGAGATTGTCTCATGTTCTTCAGCAGAACTAGGCCTGGCTGCCTGGCTGGCCGGTTGACTGTCTTTCTCATTCCTCGACTCTGTCACAACATATGATGAGTTAGACTCCCACGGTGTTGTAACAATACTAGTTTAGTGACCTTTCAGTGGTTGATTTAGTTTTGTTACAGCATCTCAGTCACGGGAATCATCATTAGTGTTTTGCACACAGCCAGGGGGTAACTGTACGTGAGCCGATGAGTGTTGACACTTCTGTCTGTAACTGTGATTCCCATTAGGTTCTCATTGGATGCCTACCCTTTCAGAAAAATCCTAAAGACCAATAAGAAACAAGTAGTATGTACGCTATGTGCACATGTCACCAAGCTGTATGTCCTGTGTGACCAGACTGGATGCTACAGTAATATGCTTCATTCAGAGATGTATGAATAATTGACTAACAGGTTTTCATGGGGAGAAGCTCAGTTGAATGCCTTTGTTATTGTCTTCGTAGATGCAAAGCAAATATGACAGCTTTTGCTGTGAACAGAAAATCTGTTATTAAATTAGCATACCATACAATTGGATTCTTAAATGATTCAAATGGCCTTAATGGGTCAGTCTTTTAATTCAACATTTCTCTTCTTGAATAGCTTTTCAATTTGGCATATTTAGAATGTTTCTGTTCATTATAAGAAGAGTATGTCATTTTCTGTCAGAATTGACAAGCCATCTGTCTCCATAACAGTCACTGGTTGTGATAATTACACATGCCTGTCGGGATTGAGGGAAATGTGAAGTGATAATGTCACAAATCAGGAGAACAAATTATCATGAGTGGGTAATGTACGATAGTGATTAATAACCTTAGGGATCTGTAACCACATCCTGTAAATTCCAGACCCTGTCTCTGCTGTGAGGTGAACTTGTCACTCCTAGTGCTCATCTGTTTCTCAAACATTAGAAAGCGCAATGACTTGCTAAATCACTTCACTACATGAACAATCTCATTGCAAAATATTTAACTATTTTGACACATTCGTAGGCTCAGTGGGCCTATATTAGTCAAATGCATTAGTACAGTATGTCACCATTTGGACCAGAGTTCAAGCAGAGGTCTCCTCAGGCGTTTCGCATTGACGAGCATTAAGGAGATTTTCTGGAGATATTCTAGAGCGGTATCGATTGTCAAGAGACATTATTGTAATGTAAAAAAAGTCATTTCAAATGCTACCTCCGGAGGTCGCTCACGGCACTCGCCCGAGTGTTACCCCCCTCCACGCAGGGCAGTGTAAACACAATTCTCTTTCATCCCAACACTCCTACATTGTAAATCGTAATAGAGCAATGTTTTTGAAACTGATGAAATGTATAGGTATTTTCCTTATATTAGACACACTTGTTTTCAGAGAATATCAGAACACGTCATTCATTTCACTGCAAAAGTGAGCAGGAACACAAGCATCAACTCCGTAGTGAATTAACAACTTTTTCAGTTGCAAGTAGCTTTTTTTTCATGTAATTATTTGCATGATATTGATGAAATTAAGCTAGGTCTGTTCCACTGGATGACGAAAAGCAATCTAGCAATTGTATCATTGGCTGACATTAGCATTCAACTAACTAGCTAGCTAACATAGCCATTGTCTTACATCAGAGAGCGCATTGATTCTGCCTACACGGTGTAGGGACAAGCGTCGGGGAGTGACGCCATCTGACGTGAGACAATGTAACTTAGCTTGCAAGTTATGTATGTGAGGATAATGCAGACATTTTATAATAATAATAATAATAATATAATATATGACATTTAGCAGACGCTTTTATCCAAAGCGACTTACAGTCATGTGTGCATACATTCTACGTATGGGTGGTCCCAGGGATTGAACCCACTACCCTGGCGTTACAAGCGCCATGCTCTACCAATTGAGCTACAGAAGGACATTTTGTTTAGTTTGCTATCTAGCTCTGTATAATATGAATGACTCTGTATGATAACATCACAGAACAATGAGACAGATATTTCACAGGATGTATAAGTGTGAAGCATCCGGTTGGCGTTTCCACTCACTACCAAATATGGTGATTGAGAGGAAGCCCAGTGGTGCCAGTGGGAGAAGATGGAGCGAGATGGATTTTGGTCGACATTATGCAAATGTTCTCATCGATGAAACATTTTATCTCAATAGTTTTCTGTTCCCACAACTATAATATGTTAGAGTGAACTACTTTTTGTGTTGTTTAGAAAGGAGTGCATGGGCGAATGGAGTTATTGCACACGTGCACTTCAGAGTAGTGTTCCCTAATGGAAATATGCAAATACATCCTAGAACGTGCCAATAGGATCTCACTTTGACTCATTTGTTCCCACTGGAAACAGCTTGTGCTCTATCCTGGGTTAGTTATAAAAATCTTTGATAACCGTTCTTGAACTTTAATTATTTGCTATTTGAGAAAATTATTTTAGCTAACGTAAGCTAGCTAGCAGCTATGCCCTTTTGGCTGTTTGTCTTACAGCTAAACTTATGAGTGTATGGACTAGGAAATAACCATTGAAAAGCCCGCACATGCGTGTGTATTGTTGCATTATTCAGTGTGTGATATGGTAGATGCTAGGGTTGGGTGGAATGCATATTTCCATATCGTCATACTGTCCTTCTCGCATCCCGGGATTTACGGTGTTACCGGTTTTAGTACACAAGGGGGCACCAAAAACACCATTGTGCAAAATTATCACAAGTAATAGCGAATTTCCATGGAGGCTGCTAGCTAAATATGTTAACAAGTGCAAACGCAAATAAACTAATTGCAAACTCAGGCAATCCAGCTCATAAAGTTATACATATGGAGGTAGGAGTTACCGAATGTCATTTTTAGTCAGTTTGGATATTTACAAATTAATGTGAACGAAAGACATTATGCAAATGTACAAAGTTTTGACTTATGCTTGTCTGAAGGAAGAACAGTACTGTGTACACGCTGTGTCTGTCTGGAGTTGCTAGGGCAACGGGCCTGCATGCTCTGCTCATGGAAGATGGGGAGGAGCAGACGGGCCCAGAACAGAGAAGAGAAAAAGCTCAAGGAAATCAAGCTGCAGTAGCATTTGTACAGAACTCATCCAAAGGGTTTTGACTACTCAAATACTAACACCATATGATGCCGCATCACCTTATTAATTCAGCCACTTACTTTGGTAACTACCAAGTTAAACTTAAGGGCCGTGTTAATGCAGAATTCTTTTTTTTTTACGCAGGGAAAAAAAAGAAAGAAATATCTTGACGCAAATCTAAAGTGCTTCTTATTGTAATTTCTGCTCGTTATCAAACGTATTTTGTGCTTCAATTGCACTTTTCCACTCAGAATGCCCTTTCTTGAATTCTCTTCTGTCAGCAGACAGCGCTCTGCTCATTGATGTCGCTACTTTCTCATTTTCGCCAACCTACATTCTACGGTAAAATGCAAGATTCATTTCATGAAAAACATTAGGAATAGCGTTACACTTCTAATGACAATATAGCTATTTTCTGCAAAAATGTGTTGCGCTAATGTATTTTATGTGAAGGAAAACTATAGTTTCATGTCCCTGATCACGCTAATTAAGCAAAACAACACGACTTTCAATGTTAACCTCTAGTGACACCCCATCCCGTGAACGGGGCCGTTGTCATCATCGGACACTAATTAGCATAACGCAACGGACATAAATATTCCTAGAAAATATTCCTATTCATGAAAATCACAAATTAAATATATTGAGACACAGCTTAGCCTTTTGTTAATCACCCTGTCATATCAGATTTTCAAAATACACTTTACAGCCAAAGCTAGACAAGCATTTGTGAAAGTTTATTGATAGCCTAGCATAGCATTTTGTCCAGCTAGCAGCAGGTAACTTGGTCACGGAAATCAGAAAAGCAATCAAATTACATTGTTTACCTTTGATGAGCTTCGGATGTTTTCACTCACGAGACTCCCAGTTAGATAGCAAATGTTCCTTTTTTCCAAAAATATTATTTTTGTAGGCGAAATAGCTCCGTTTGTTCTTCACGTTTGGCTGAGAAATCGCCCAGAAATTGCAGTCACGAAAACAGCGCAAAATTTTCCAAATTAGCTCCATAATTACGACAGAAACATGGCAAACGTTGTTTATAATCAATCCTCAAGGTGTTTTTCAAATATCTATTCAATAATATATCCATCGGGGCAATTCATTTTTCAGTAGGACCTATTGGAGTAATGGCTATCTCTATATTTTATGCGAGAATCTCTCTGGGAGCATCAGGTGACCACTTGCGCAATGTAGCCGCCTACGGGTATTCTTCAACATAAATGCGTAAAACTACGTCACAATGCTGTAGACACCTTCGGGAATACGGAGAAAGAGTAATGTGGTTGATAGCCCATTCACTGCTCAATAGGGACGCATTGGAACGCAGTGCTTTCAAAACATGAGGCACTTCCAGATTGGATTTTTCTCAGGCTTTCGCCTGCAACATCAGTTCTGTTATACTCACAGACAATATTTTTACAGTTTTGGAAACTAGAGTGTTTTCTATCCTAAGCTGTCAATTACATGCAAATTCTAGCATCTTGTCCTGACAAAATATCACGTTTACTACGGGAACGTTTTTTTTTTCTTCAAAAATGAAAATACTGCCCCCTAGTCACAAAAGGGTAAACGCGACCCCTGTAAAAACACAGCTGTACTCCCATGTGCCCGCTTTCTCCCGTTCTGCTATTTACAAACAAACACGTGACTTGTCCAACTGTTCTGGGGAACTACTGTAAGCTTCATAATGTCAAATAATGTGACCGGTGAAATTGAGAAAGAGATCTCCTTTATCTCTTAAAGTATTGCACAAGTAAATATTCAGTACTACACATTTATTTAAGCATTTATTTATTAACTAAATAACAGAATACCCATACACAATGACATATTAACGTCCCTAGTGGACTAACACGATATTACGGCTTGTTACACAATGGAAAGGGAGGGGGGGAGAAAGATGGAGGGAGAGACAGTTAACTTTTCATTTGGAAGCAACGCTCACTGAAGTAAAAATTCTTGCCACCCGTACCACTGCTCATTCGGATTAGAAATGCAATATATATTTACGCGTAGATGTGTTTCTCTGAAACTAATCGATCGGTCTATGGGTAGTGGCTCGATGGAAGTCTTTAGTTGTCCACCAGTGGTCACAATGTCCTTAGTTGTAGATATTCTCTGCTGTTGGAGTGTTCATTAAACTAGATACTTTAGATGTACCAGTGATGGTCTGAGATGGGGTTTCTTCCTTCCAACCTTGTGTCTTTAGTCAAAGTTCTAGGACAACTTTAACATGCACGACTGCAGGCTGTAAATGTTTCTGGTCTCCTAGGTGATCATCTTCACTGATGTTGAGGTGGAACGCTTCAGAGTTTCTAACCATTTCAACGTGTAGACCACCGTCATGTCTTTTGGTATCAACACCAGCAGTAACCCGGCATGTTTTGGTCTAATGTACATTTTTGTTGGCAAATCCTTTTAAGCACTCTGGCCAAAGAGGGTGTTCCATCATGCTGGCACGAACTCTGAGCTCACTGGGGCGTGGCTACTGATTGGGCACAAGTTTAGATGAAAAACAGTTATCATTTAAAAGGCTAAAATCACGTTTATCTTCGCAAAAGTATTGTCATATTTAATCATATCATTTTCACTACATTTATATCTCAACCTGATATATAGGTTGACATTTATTTGGCTCATCGTGCTCTAGAGGCTCCTTCTGGCGGGCCGGGTGCCTGCAAGCTGACTTCGGTCGTCAGTTTAACAGTTGCGGCTGGCTTCAGGGTTAAAACTTCTTGCTGATCAGTGGGACGCTAGTGTCCCATTTCGAAACTTCCGGTGAAATTGCAGAGCGCCAAATTCAAGTGCACAAGTGCAATACATCAAAATAAAGCTTAACTTGTTGTTAATCCAGCCGCCGTGTCAGATTTCAAAAAGGCTTTACGGCGAAAGCAAACCATACCATGCGATTATCTGAGGACAGCACCCAGCACACAAATGCATAACAAATCATTTTTAACCAGGGAGTTGCGACACAAAAGTCAGAAATAGGGATGTAATATATACCTTACCTTTGAAGATCTTCTGTTGGCACTCCAAAAAGTCCCAGTTACATTACAAATGGTCCTTTTGTTCGATAAACTCCTTTATATCCATACAAACTCAGTTTAGCTGGCGCGCTTCAGTCAATAATCCACTCGTTTTCCCTCTTTCAAAATGCATACAAAATTAATCCCAAACGTTACCAATAAACTTATCCAAACAAGTCCATCAACGTTTATAATCAAACCTTCGGTACCCTAATACGCAAATAAACGATTAATTTTAAGACGGAGAATCGTTATCGTCTTACCTTAGAAAAATACCGAAGAACGCACTCTCATTCACGCACTTGGAAACATTACAGCCAAAATGGGAGCCACCTAGAAAAACTTGAATTTCTGGCTCATTTTTCCAAAATCCAGCCTGAAAAATCAAACTCTTTCTAAAGACTGTTGACATCTAGTGGAAGCCCTAGGAACTGCAATCGGGCACGATTCCGCCCTATTATAAATGTGCCAGCCATTGAGATCAATGGTAGGATTTTTTTTAAATGGGGGGGGGGGGATTGTCCTCGGGGTTCCGCCTGCCATTTCAGGTCTGTTATACTCAGACATTATTTTAACAGTTTTAGAAACTTTAGTGTTTTCTATCCAAATCTAATTATATGCATATCCTTGCTTCTTGGCCTGAGTAGCAGGCATGTTATTTTGTGCACGCTTTTCATCCGGACGTCAAAATACCGCCCCCTATCCCAAAGAAGTTAAGCGCGCAGCTTGGTGGGTCATGTTTCGTGTATATATAAATAAATAAATAAATAAGCTGTGTGTTTGACAGTACACAGCTTATAGTTTCCTTCATCATTTTGACACAACTGTCAAATCGTGGGAATTCCTATCGCTGTCCTTGGTTCTGAATTCTCTTGTAGCCTAGGCTATTTTCCTGTTCATTTGTTTACCTTTCACGAGGTAGTCACTAACAGACGATGGTCAATAGCGATGGTAGGCTAATGTTATTATTACGTTTGGGCAATGTCCAAATCCATGGCTCGAACATGCAGTGCGTTGAATAGTTCCATATTGAAGCAAATAAAATAGATAAACTAGATTTGCTACATGTTTGTTATATCTAGGACTATTGTAGGGTTAGTGTATACTATATTTTAAACTATATTCAATTGATAGGACAAACATCCATGCCTCCTGTCATAGAGCTCTTAGGCCTACATGTTCGCACATATAATTATGTTCATGGAAAAGGAGATGCGATTTATGTTATGCTTCTGACCCAATCCTATTTAGAATTATTGTTGTTTAGTTCTAAGAAACGGATTGTTTTTGGTTAATTGGATTTACAACAAACCCATGAACGGTGAATACGTTTGAGAATGTCCATGGCTTGAATAAAATGCCATTTCAAATTACATTTCCCTTTCTCTTTCTATTGGATCTTTGTCCAGCTCCTGTGAAACCTTTGGCTGTGTAAAACCCTCCGTATCTAAGTTGCCTTGTCAATATTATATGCCCACGGGGAGCAATTGTGGTGCCTGTAACTGTATTTAGACACACAGCCTCGTTTTTATTAGAATTTGATTAGAATTATGCATTCTTATTAGGCCTTATCAATAGCATAGTGAATCTAATCTTGCTTATTGACTACGTTTGGCATGTCCATGTCCAGACTGCAGTAGGCCTAGCCCCTATGATTGCTGTAGCCTATGTTTAACCATGTATTTATATAATGAAGCAATGCAATTAGAACAATATGGACAATGCTATTTAACGAACTGGCTTGTAACGGACTAACATTTGATTTTAGAGTCTATGGCAATGCATTGGACTGTAAATACACAACTTGAAGCAACCACATATTTAGCAATGGAGCACCTTCTGATTGGCCAGTGAGGGGCCAAGCCTCGACACACCCACAACTTGTTTATTAATCAAAACCTAGTCCTTTCTCGCTACTGCACCCATAATTACTGTTGTGAAAATAGCAAAAATATTTCTGACACACCCCTGAACCGGTAATTTACCGTTGCGTTAGGTGTGTTGAAATAGAACCCATTATCTACATTTCGCCCCGATACCTCTACTTTTACTCTCTTCAATGGGAGTAAGCTCTCAGGGTGTTGCTGTACTCTGACGTGAACCCAAAGCCTCCACCACGTCTCCCATCCCAGGCCGGAATGACTTGTTCCTGTACCTGATGGGCGCCCCATTGCCAGCGTTGCTGCCCCAGACGGCTTTGAACTCACACCTACTCGCTATGTGTGGCTGTCCTGCTCTGCTTTCCCATTCCTCTGTGGACAGACCCAGACACCACAGACATCTGCCAACATCACACTCACATTCCTCACTGACTGACATGCCTGGGAGGTAGACAGGAGCAGAGCCAAAAAGATACTTTCACACACATTACAGCAACCGTCACTGCTGTAGCCACGCCTACTTGTGGTTGTCTGTTTAGTTAGTTATTTTAACTGCAAATGATGTGTTCATCAGCAGGAAAATAGTGTTTTATAGTGTATTCCTTTGATCGCTGTTACTTTCAGATACAGAGTAGTTGTATTGTACACCATACAATACTCTGTAGATAATTGATGGCACCATGTCTTGTTCATTGTGAGTGGTACCTCAACAGTAAAACTATAGTTTATTATGTTTGTTTCATGATCTTTCATCAAAGGTAATGAGCACAATAAAGAGCGTAATCATTTACAGTAAGTGTAAGTGATCAATTATTATTTTGTACTCAACCATGCTACTACAGTGTCTGTAGGATAAAGGGGAAAATGTATCCTTCTCATCGTCAGACTTCAATACGACAGCTGACCACTCCCCCTGCCCAGCGCACAAACCCCACAAATTACAAGTCACCTTTTCACATCTTTGACACAAAGTCCAGGGTTCAGAAAATAAAATGTAGTCTCCCAAGCTCCAAAACAAATGCCAGTGCTGACACAATGGAAACAGTTATTTTTCTCTGCTTTAGAAAGCCTCTTACACACAGCAGGTAGAAAAGCAGCAGTCTGCCTCTGTACAAACAGGAGCTCTGAGGGAAAAGAATAGAGTCCTCCGGTCTGTTAAGGAAGTCAAGGCCCGAATGGATTCCCTTCTCCCACATGATACTCTTTCAAACCTTGTGTCTGGCAGAAAGCATTCAGTTCTCTCATTCAGCTCTACTCCAATTTCTGCTGCTCTGTTTCCCAGAGTCACAGCTATTCAACACAGCACAATATTACATGTTTCAGAAGGAGAAAGCAACTTTTGTATTTTATCAGCTTCTATTGTTATTGGTGTTTTATTGTTTCGCTCTGAACTTTAAGATATTTGCCTTCTTTTCTGACCTGGTCTCTTTCTCTCTATCCAGGATGAACGTGAAGCCAGGGAAATGGTGAAGAGGGAGCAGGATGAGGCCTACCAACTGTCTTTAGAGGCTGACCGTAAAAAGGTTGGTCATCAACTACAACACCTACAACACAATGACATGGATCCATTCTCATCAGATGGATGTTTGAGGGTTTTTGAAGATCCATTTTAGCGTTATCCTCAAGTGAAATATTATACAGAACACAAGTATAAAGTATGTACCCTTTTATAATCATGTTATGATTGTGGCCAATGCTGGGTGTTGTAAATGGTTGTTATTGTGAATTTACCCTGTAAACCTGTGAACAGCCACATTATTGATTGCTTGATCACTGTTCATAATGTTTTGATGTTGAATGGCTGGATTTATAAAAATATATTTGTTTCCCCAGAGAGAAGCACAGGAGAGAGAGCAGGCAGAACAGCTTCGCCTGCAACAGATCCAGAAAGAAGCAGATGATGAGAAGGAGGTGAGAACATGAACCATATATCTCAACGTTTGTTTAGAGAAATAATGTCCCACTTCGCTATTGTTGTAACACTGAAAACACATGGTTAGCTTGTTTTTTTAAAACATTGATATTTGAGTCCGTTCCTTGCTGCATATCAGACATTTCCATATCTTTTGTTGTTTGTCGAGTTTCTACTAGCATGTGATCCCTGTGGTGGGGGTCAGAGACACAGCGCAACATATACTGAACTCTAGTGTGTACAGTAAGGCCTATCCCTGTTAAGCTTGTCATACAGAGATGTTATTGTCCTGTTCAAATGCCCTACAACACACAAGCTCATATTGAAACCAAGTGAACAAAAGCGGGAGCACAAAGCACGGTGGGACAAAGAAAAACAATTATGGCAGTGGGAACGCATTGGTGAATGCTGTAGTTATAGCTCCTTTTAGCCAGCTGATTGGCTATTTACTCAGCAGCAAACTCTACAGCCAGCAGGGATCAGGTGAACCAGCTATCTGAGATGATTTGTCACATTAGTTAAAC
The DNA here is from genome assembly GCF_021184085.1 of Oncorhynchus gorbuscha. Lineage (NCBI taxonomy): Eukaryota > Metazoa > Chordata > Actinopteri > Salmoniformes > Salmonidae > Oncorhynchus > Oncorhynchus gorbuscha. The sequence goes on along the minus strand of NC_060178.1, from coordinate 26,875,103 downwards.
AGCCCCGGACAAAAGCCCTGTCTGTCCAGTCTTAATTATATCACTGTAGTCCTCTAGTCCTTTGCCATGGTTTCTTCTCCGCCAACACACTGCTTGTATGCAACAAGTGTAGATATTCAGCAACATGATACCCAGCAATGAGCACGGTTCCATGCACACAATAATACGATTATGGTGCGTAGTCAGATTAATGCGATGGTTTGTTTAAAACATTTACATGCTTTGAATGAAGAAGGATTTCCCTGATGATCCTGTTTATATGGACACATCTGAAATCAGGCTACTTGATGGGACTTTTGAATTATTGCAGAAAATCAGCCCAATGTTATTTTTGTGCAGTACATTTGATTCTTAGGTCGGACATGTATAAATCCATTTCTGAGATGCATACTATCAGTTTTTCAGAACTCACTAAACTCGTGCGTAAGAGGGAGGCTTGCGCTGCTGGTGCTGGCACATGTGCAGATCAAATGCACTGCTGGAACGCCGATTTAAGCAGGTCCTAATGATTTGAAAGATTGCTCAGGAAACCAGGTGTTTAAGTTGGCATATGCTTACATGTAAGGTGTTTACATGACTATTTCCATGCTCGGCCTACTGCCATAATCCTTTTAATATCGATTGATTAGTGTGCATGCAAACGTACTCAATGGCCCCTCTCTTGTTTACATGTAGTATGTGCATGCAGTATGTACCTCAGACAAGCTTACCGGGGCTTTTTTTAAACAGATAAAACTGCAACCTATGGAACAACTCGGACTGGAAAGAGACGTGAACTCATACGCACGCTAACACACGCACTCTATACACACGCACGCTAACACACGCACTCTATACACACGCACGCTAACACACGCACTCTATACACACGTGCATTGTAACGTTGTAATATAGCTGTATTGCAGTTTTAGACATTTTGTATTGTAGATATGTATCGGTGTGATAATGTGTTGTATATTTTTTTTCTCGAATTGTCTTAATCTTGTTTGGATCCCAGGAAGAGTAGCAGCAGCTAATGGGGATCCTTAATAAATACAAAATGCAGGTACCTTATTGTAGCCATAAAGGCTAAGACAGGGGCAGACATAGACATTTTATTTTTTTACTTGAGCTGTGTGTGACTGTATCAGGTGTGTTTTCAGCCGGTCGACTCATGCGTTTCACGGATCTGGTTGTGCGTCTGCCTGGTCAAGTGTGAGGCAGGCCGGCAGTCAGGCAGGCAGGAGGGTGTGTTTAATGATGACAGTGGAGACTGAGAGACACTCGTGGAGTCACTAATGAAGCCTCGGGGACAAGAGGGGGGAAAACAACCTGGAGGAAGATGCACAACAACACACATACCACAACCATGATCACATACAACAGTGGTGTGGTAAAGGGAGGTCTCTGTCTGTGCGAAGATTGTGTATGACAGTCTTAACATGTTGTACATCTTCATAGATTACATCTATACATCATTATTAGATACAGTTTGTACATGCATCAGAACTTCATGAGTCATCACTCAAGAGTAACTGGCACTGGAACATCTGTGTTTCAACAAAGCTGGAGTTCAAAACACAGATCTCGTTCCAGATTGTTTCGCTCTGTCGGCCGCTACTACAACTGTTGGTTGTCGGGTAGAAAGATGGGAGAGATTAAGTGGAGCCTGTCTGTCTGTATGGCGTGTGGATGAAGGACAACAGCTGTCCCAACTGTTCAGAGCTGTGTGCTGCTTACCCCTGGTTGTGGCAACGCCTCATTTCTCTGACATTGTGTGTGAGTAAACAAGGCAGCATGGTGTCCCACACCTGGAGCCCAGCCAAGCACCTAGCCAGCCACTCACTCCCTCCTTCAGCCTCCCTGGCCTACCCACAGACCAGGGCCCAGATTCACAAAACAGAAGTTTCTTAAGAAAAAAGAAAAAAATAAGTTTAAGTGCAATTCCTCAACAGTATCTTAAGATTTAATGATTTTCTTACAAATTTCTCAAATATCTTCTAACAAATCTTCTTAAGGTGTTTGTTGTTAGGCAACCATTTTAGCTAGCTTTCTAGCTAGCAATGACAATAATGTTAGCATATGTCTTACTGAGATTTACTGTTCTTAAACATGTTGTTGGGTTTAAAATAATCAATACTGAAACATTCGGATGAAGTCTGTGAGTGCATGTTCAATTGCTTTCATGAGCTTTTTCTCTCACTGCCTTGAGTTTAAGATGAGGGTTTCGCAATCTTTGAATGGAGATTTCCAATAACTTTCTTAACTTTTTTCTAAAGGATAAACATAAGAAATAACCTTTTTGAGGAATAGCAACTTTGCTTAACTTCTTAAATCTATACTTAACTTCCTTTTATCCCCCTCTTAAGAAGAAATTGTTTTTTAACAATGTTTTGTGAATCTGGGCCCAGAACCCTCCAGTCTGTCGCGAGTCTCCGGCTGTTTGTGCCCTGCACCACCCGCCACAATACCCCGCAGGCTGCAGGAAAACAAACACCACAGTAAACACACACAAGGACAAGGGGAATGCATTCTGTGTCTTTGTGTGGAGAGGGAGGTGAATGGAAGAGGTAGGCAGAGTGAGAGAGGCAGTGGGGGGGGGTGATGTCATTATTTAACACATCCAGGAGCCCCATGGTGCTCCTGTCAGGTGCATGCACTGCCCCCTTCCCCTCCCTGCCCCCTCCTGTGGTGGTGTTTCTTGGGGGGGAGGGGGGGTGGGGGTTTGGCGGTGAGCGGTGATGCTCCTGAGTGCTCTTTGTGTGGAGCGGACTCTGAGTGAGGCGTGTGCCGTGTGGCTTCAGACGCCACAGATCTCTCTGCTGCAGGGGGCCCTAGGGGCCCCAATACCAGGCCCCTACCTGGGGGAGAGCCTCTGGCACGCGCCCACTCAATGCTTGGAGCTGCTAATGAACTACTGTTGTACACTTTTATGAAATATAATTGCATTATGGTTGGTAAATAAAGCTGCCGTGTGTTGTCACAGCATATGCTACCCACTGTCAAAACAGGAACAACAAGCTGGAGGGAAAGGGCCCGCGAAAGCCACAGGTCCTGCTCTGTGACACTGGAGACCTGATTAATTTCTCTGCTGTTGATGAGGCTAGCCTTTTTGTTCTGTGCCGCGATCTAATCTACCTCGACACGAGTCAGCGTTGTACTGTATGTCTTAATGGAGGTGAGGCAAAGACTAGCCTACGTGTTTTGGAAGAACAGGTCAGAGGATTCGGTGCTTTATAAATTACTCTGAATCCATATGTTGTCTCGTAAATTGTAGTTTGAGTGCCCATTTCTACCACAATTTATTAAACGGTTACAAAATCAACCCATTATTTATATCTTAACATTTAAGTAGGTGTATTGTAAGCAAATAAATCACACCTACAAATGATAAGTCATATTGTCCAACTGTGAATAATCACGGCCTTCCGGTACCTAACTCTTTGTCCCTCCCCTTTGTCCAGGCCATCCGCCTCTCATTGGAGCACGCCCTGCCGCCAGAGCCTGCGGAGGAAGGAGGAGAGCCAATTAGCAAGCTGCGTATCCGAACCCCCAGTGGAGAGTTCCTGGTGCGGCGCTTCCTGGGCAGCACCAAGCTGCAGGTCCTCTTTGACTTTGTGGCCTCCAAGGGATACCCCTGGGAGGACTTCAAACTGCTCACCACCTTCCCCCGCAGAAACGTGAGTACAGCCTTCAAACACTGCAGTAAACACAGCTCACACACACAAACACAGCTCATGCACACACATCAATGTAGAGGCTTTATAACAAGATAGAACCATGGTCTATAATGACTAACATTTAACTCTATGTTTAGCTTTCTTTGCTCAGTGCCTGCAGCTCCCTAACTACAGGTACTGAGCTGTCATCATCAACTCAGCAGAATGCTCAGTGGTCCTGATTGTAGTGTAACATCTCTGCAGGAGAAATCCACAGTAATAATTGGCTCATCCCAGCAAGTGGCTCGAGTTTGTTGCTCATCTCTATCCCCAGTGCCCAGAGAGTGTGACTGTTCAGATAGTTAGAGGATTGCTGTAGAATTAAAAGCCATGGTGGGCTAATGAGAAGTGTGTTTTTCATGAGTGTGCATGCGTCCACACACAAGTGTGTTTTTGCTTCTATCCACAAGTGCATTTCTAATTTGGTGAATATTAATTAGGAGCCAGTGCACAAGCACAAAAGAGCACTGGCTACTTAGGATACAATACAGTCAGCAGTATTCTCCTCAGCCATGGTGTACGGCGCAGCACCGACCGGAGTTCTTCAAGTAATTAGAGCTGGTGCCCACGCTCTGCTCTGTGCTGTAGCAGGTAGCTAATGAGCACAGTTTTAACTACCTGCTTAATTGGAGTGGTGGAAACCAAATAGGATTTCCATTTGTGTGTGTGTGTGGGCCTGCCCAGACACCCTGCCATCCTGGTCTGTAGGGAACATGGGAGTACAAACACTTTTCTCTCCCTAACACTCACACACACACACACACACACACACACACACACACACACACACACACACACACACACACACACACACACACACACACACACACACACACACACACACACACACACACACACACACACACACAATATACACATAAAAAATGTACAGGCACATACACTGAGTGTACGAAACATTAAGGGCACCTGCTCTTTCCATTACATAAACTGACCAGGTGAAAGCTTTGATCCCTTATTGATGTCACTTGTTAAATCCACTTCAATCAATGTAGATGAAGGGTAGGGGACAGGTTAAAGAAGTATTTTAAGCCTTGAGATAATTGAGACATGGATTGTGTATGTGTGCCATTCAGAGGGTGAATGGGTAAGACAAAATATTTAAGTGCCTTTGAACACAGGGTATGGTAGTTAGGTTCCAGACGCACCGGTTTGTGTCAAGAACTGCAAAGCTACTGGGTTTTTCATGCTCAACAGTTTCCTGTGTGTATCAAGAATGGTCCCCCAACAAAAGGACATCCAGCTAACTTGACACAACTGTGGGAATAATTGGTGTCAACATGGGCCAGCATCCCTGTGGAACGCTTTTGCTTTTTCTGAGAGCAAAAGGGGTTGCAACTCAATATTAGGAAGGTGTTCCTAATGTTTAGAATATATATAAACACACTACCGTTCAAAAGTTTGGAGTCACTTAGAAATGTCCTTGTTTTTGAAAGAAAAGCCAATAAAATAACATGAAATTGATCAGAAATACAGTGTTAATGTCGTAAATGGCTGATTATTTTTAAATGGAATATCTACATTGGTGTACAGAGGCCCATTATCAGCGACCATCACTCCTATGTTCCAATGGCACGTTGTTAGCTAATCCAAGTTTATAATTTTAAAAGGATAATTGATAAGTAGAAAACCCTTTTGCAATTATGTTAGCACATCTGAAAGCTGTTGTGCTGATTAAAGAAGCAATAAAAACAGTCCTTCTTTAGACAAGTTGAGTATCTGGAGTATCAGCATTTGTGGGTTCGATTACAGGCTCAAAATGGCCAGAAACAAAGAACTTTCTTCTGAAACTCATCAGGCTATTATTGTTCCGAGATATGAAGGCTATTCTATGTGTGAAATTGCCAAGTGTCTAAAGATCTCTTACAATGCTGTGTACTACTCCCTTTACAGAACAGAGCAAACTGCCTCTAACCAGAATAGAAAAAGGAGTGGGAAGCCCCAGTGCACAGCTGACCCAGAGGACAACTACATTAGTGTCTAGTTTGAGAAACAGACACCTCACAAGTCCTCCACTGGCAGCTTCATTAAATAGTACCCTCAAAACACCAGTGGCAATTTCTCACATGGACAAGAATTTCTCAGAACAAGAATAGACTGACAAGTTTCAGAAGAAAGTTCTTTGATTCTAGCTATTTTGAGCCTGTAAAATATACAAAAAAGTATGTGGACATCCAGCCAACTTGACACAACTGTGGGAATAATTGGTGTCAACAGGGGCCAGCATCCCCGTGGAACGCTTTCGACACCTTGTAGAGTCCATACCCCGACAAATTAAGGCCTTTTCTGAGAGCAAAAGGGGTTGCAACTCCTTTTGGGTTGCAGTTCTTAATGTTTAGAGAAATATATATATACATACACTGCTCAAAAAAATAAAGGGAATGCTTAAACAACACAATGTAACTCCAAGTCAATCACACTTCTGTGAAATCAAACTGTCCACTTAGGAAGCAACACTGATTGACAATAAATGTCACATGCTGTTGTGCAAATGGAGTAGACAACAGGTGGAAATTATAGGCAATTAGCAAGACACCCCCAATAAAGGAGTGGTTCTGCAGGTGATGACTGCAGACCACTTCTCAGTTCCTATGCTTCCTGGCTGATGTTTTGGTCACTTTTGAATGCTGGCGGTGCTTTCACTCTAGTGGTAGCATGAGACGGAGTCTACAACCCACACAAGTGGCTCAGGTAGTGCAGCTCATCCGGGATGGCACATCAATGCGAGCTGTGGCGAGAAGGTTTGCTGTGTCTGTCAGCGTAGTGTCCAGAGCATGGAGGCGCTACCAGGAGACAGGCCAGTACATCAGGAGACGTGGAGGAGGCCGTAGGAGGGCAACAACCCAGCAGCAGGACCGCTACCTCCGCCTTTGTGCAAGGAGGAGCAGGAGGAGCACTGCCAGAGCGCTGCAAATTACCTCCAGCAGGCCACAAATGTGCATGTGTCTGCTCAAACGGTCAGAAACAGACTCCATGAGGGTGGTATGAGGGCCCGACGTCCACAGGTGGGGGTTGTGCTTACAGCCCAACACCGTGCAGGACGTTTGGCATTTGCCAGAGAACACCAAGATTGGCAAATTCGCCACTGGCGCCCTGTGCTCTTCACAGATGAAAGCAGGTTCACACTGAGCACGTGACAGACGTGACAGAGTCTGGAGACGCCGTGGAGGACGTTCTGCTGCCTGCAACATCCTCCAGCATGACCGGTTTGGCGGTGGGTCAGTCATGGTGTGGGGTGGCATTTCTTTGGGGGGCCGCACAGCCCTCCATGTGCTCGCCATAGGTAGCCTAACTGCCATTAGGTACCGAGATGAGATCCTCAGACCCCTTGTGAGACCATATGCTGGTGCGGTTGGCCCCGGGTTCCTCCTACTGCAAGACAATGCTAGACCTCATGTGGCTGGAGTGTGTCAGCAGTTCCTCCAAGAGGAAGGCATTGATGCTATGGACTGGCCCGCCCGTTCCCCAGACCTGAATCCAATTGAGCACATCTGGGACATCATGTCTCGCTCCATCCACCAACGTCACGTTGCACCACAGACTGTCCAGGAGTTGGCGGATGCTTTAGTCCAGGTTTGGGAGGAGATCCCTCAGGAGACCATCCGCCACCTCATCAGGAGCATGCCCAGGCGTTGTAGGGAGGTCATACAGGCACGTGAGCCTCATTTTGACTTGTTTTAAGGACATTACATCAGTTGGATCAGCCTGTAGTGTGGTTTTCCACTTTAATTTTGAGTGTGACTCCAAATCCAGACCTCCATGGGTTGATAGATTTGATTTCCATTGATAATTTTTGTGTGATTTTGTTGTCAGCACATTCAACTATGTAAAGAAAAAAGTATTTCATAAGAATATTTCATTCATTCAGATCTAGGATGTGTTATTTTAGTGTTCACTATTTTTTTGAGCAGTGTGTGTGTATATATGTATATGTATGTATGTGTATATATATATTTTTTTTACAGGCTCAAAATGGCTAGAATCAAAGAACTTTCTTATGAAAATCGTCAGTCTATTCTTGTTCTGAGAAATTCTTGTCCATGTGAGAAATTGCCACTGTTGTTTGGCGGGTACTACCCCTTTAAAATAGTGTATTTAGCCATTTCAGCCACAACCGTTGCTTAGTGATGTATGACATTGAGCACGCAGCCATGCAATCTCCATAGACAAACATTTGCAGTAGAATGGCCTTTCTGAAGAGCTCAGTGACTTTCAACGTGGCACCGTCATAGGATGCCACCTTTTCAACAGGTCAGTTCGTCCAATTTCTGTCCTGCTAGAGCTGCCCTGGTCAACTGTAAGTGCTGTTATTGTGACGTGGAAATGTCTAGGAGCAACAATGGCTCAGACGCGAAGTTGTAGGTCGCACAAACCCGCACAACAGGCCTGCCGAATGCTGTTGTGCGTAAAAAATCGTCTGTCCTCGGTTTGCAACACTCCCGAGTTCCAAACTGCCTCTGGAAGCACGCCAGCACAATAACTGTTTGCCGGGAGCTTCATGAAATGGGTTTACATGCCCGAGCAGCCGCACACAAGCCAAAGATCTCAATGCGAAGTGTTGGCTGGAGTGGTGTAAAGCTCGCCACCTTTGAACTCTGGAGCAGTGGAAGTGATGAATCACGCTTCACCATCTGGCAATCCAACGGACGAATCTGCGTTTGGCGGATTCCTGGAGAACGCTACCTGCTTCTGCATGCTGACTGTAAAGTTTGCTGGAGGAGGAATAATGGTCTGGGGCTGTGTTTCATGGTTCATACTCCTTAGTTCCAGTGAAGGGAAATCTTAACCCCAACAGCAGTGCCCGCCTTCACTTATACTCTTGCAGCAATGTTCCAACATCTAGTGGAAAGCCTTTCCAGAAGAGTGGACACTGCACTCAGCAAATGGGGGACCAACTCCATATTATTGCCAATGAATTTGGAATGAGATGTTCGACGAGCAGGTGTCCACATACTTTTGGTTATGTAGTGCCTAGTGCATTCTGAAAATATTCAGACTTCTTGACGTTACAGCCTTAATCTAAAATGGATTCAATTGTCGTCGTCCCCCATCGATCTCCACCCAATGCCTCGTATTGACAAAGCAAAAACAGGTTTTAGAAATTGTGGCCAATTTATTAAAAATACCAAATGGAAATATCACTTACAAAAGTATTCAGACCATTTACTCAGTACTTTGTTGAAGCACCTTTAGCCGCGACTACAGCCTCGAGTCTTCTTCTTCTCTGCAAATCCTCTCAAGCTCTGTCAGGTTGGATGGGGTGCGTCGCTGCACAGCTATGTTCAGATCTCTCTAGAGATGATCGATCTGTTTCAAGTCCGGGCTCTGCCTCGGCCACTCAAGGACATTCAGAGACTTGTCCCAAAGCCACTCCTGCGTTGTCTTGACTGTGTGCTTAAGGTCGTTGTCCTGTTGGAAGGTGAACCTTTGCCCCAATCTGAGGTCCTAAGTGCTCTGGAGCAGGTTTTCATCAAGGATCTCTCTGTACTTTGCTCCGTTCATCTTTTCCTCAATCCTGACTAGTCGCCCATTCCCTGCCGCTGAAAAACATCCCCACAGCCTGATACTGCCACCACCATGCTTCACCGTAGGGATGGTGCCAGGTTTCCTCCAGACATGACGCTTGGCATTCAGGCCAAAGAGTTCAATCTTGCTTTCATCAGAGCAGATCATCTTGTTTCTCATGGTCTAAGAGTCTTTAGGTGTCTTGTCCCTTTCACTGAGGAGTGGCTTCCGTCTGGCCACTCGACCATAAAGGCGTGATTGGATGAGTGCTGCAGAGATGGTTGTCCTTCTGGAAGGTTCTCCCATCGTACAGAGGAACTCAACTGCTGTCAGATTTACCATCGAGTTCTTGGAGGCTACTGTGTTTTTGGTACCCTTCCCCAGATCTGTGCCTCGACACAATCCTGTCTCGGCGCTCTACGGACAATTCCTTTGACCTCATGGCTTGGTTTTTGCTATGACATGCGCTGGCAACTGTGGGACCTTTTTTAATAGACAGGTGTATGCCTTTCCAAGTCCACAGGTGGATTCCAATCCAGTTTTAGAAACATCTCAAGGATAATCGATGGTTAACAGGATATACCTGAACTCAATTTCGAGTCTCATAGCAAAGGGTCTGAATGCTTATGTAAAGAAGCTGTTTTTTTTTGTTTTTTATACATTTGCACACCCAACTAAACTTTTCACTTTGTCACTTTGTAGTGTTGTTTGTAGATTGAGGTGGAAAATAAACTATTTAATCAATTTTAGGAGGCTGTAACGTAACAGAATGTGGATGAAGTCAAGGGGTCTGAATACTTTCCGAAGGCACTGTATATGCCTTATTCACAACTTAGGCACACTTTAAAATCTAAGGATTCACAGTTTTGTCTTCAGAATTAAAACCAAAGAGAAAGTAAACAATAGTATTAGACCAAGATAAAAATGTGTCTTAATCTCCAGTGAAATTCCAGTAGATGTGAGGCAGAGGAGAAGAAAGTATAGTTTATTTTGTGTCCCAAATGGCATCCTGTTCTCTATATCATGCACTACTTTTGACTAGAGCCCTATTGGCCCTGGTCAAAAGTAGGGCACTACATAGGAAATATGGTGTAATTTGGGAGACAGCCTAGCAGAATGTGCCAGTGTATGTTTGTGCATCAGAACACTGTTCCCAGTTTGTCTAATCTTCCAGCTCTCCTCTCTAATTAAAATGAGCCTCAATCTCCTCCAGACGCTCCCACTGTTGCTCTGCTCGGATTAGTGGATGTACCACTATTGCATTTGTAATGCACCACAAATGTTTAAACTTCATCTCTCCTTACTCCCCATGCATGGCAAGATAATTGCCAGCAATAAGAAATCAATTTAGTGCACGATGATTAAACCGAAAGAAAGAGAAATGCGTTGCTGACTTCATACCTTGGTTTCTTTGGCTGCTTGTTTGTTATTGGGGAAGTTTCATTTTTGGTCTTGGCTTCAACATTTCTCTTCACACTCCAGCACCAGTATGTGGTCCAGATACTTAGGCTGGCTGCGTTTACACAGGCACCCCAATTCTGATATTTTTTTTTCACTAATTGGTCTGTTCACCAATCAGATCAGCTCTGAAAAATATTTGATGTGAAAAGATCTGATGTGATCAAAAGACCAATTGGTGGAAAAAAAGATCAGAATTGGGCTGCATGTTTAAACGCAGCTGTACATTTTTCCAGTCATGAGTTAACCTAGCTCAGTATACCCAACAGGTTTTAGACACCAAAACATTGTCTACACTTTATATTTTTCTTCACGTTGTGATGCTGTACTTTGTGCCAGGTTTTATATTTTTCTTCACGTTGTGATGCTGTACTTTGTGCCAGGTTTTATATTTTTCTTCACGTTGTGATGCTGTACTTTGTGCCAGGTTTTACCTTACCCAAATTGATGTTCCAAGAAAATAAAATAATGAACAGTGCCAATGTGTAGGATGACTTCGACAAAACTCAGACTGAGGAAAAAATAAACCGTGCAATGAAATGATCCTCGTGTCCAACTGAAATGGACATCAAAGCTGCACCACTTGGTTCATTTCAAGTCTGAAACAGTGCAGTGCACAGGAAGAAATTGGCAGTTTATTGATATATTCCCAAAATTCATACTCTTAACCCAAAAATATTTCCACAATATCCTCTCGCACCTATATGACTATGTGGAGTATAGCTCCAAAGCTCCATGTAGGAGTTGCTCTGATTCCAGTAGCTCTCTGACCGACTTATCACACCTCTGCCTCACAGTGCTGTACATGCATACTGTACTCAGTCTCACGCTTTCTGAACTGTGTTTGTGTTGGCTCTGCTCTATGCAGCATATAGCGCTTGTGAGAGCAGAGTGCTTCCTCTTCAAGAGAAGTTAATAGCTCAAGGCCTGTTCCCCTAGGTAACGGTAGTCCCCCCTTTCACCCTCTGGTCCTCCCCCCTCCGTCCCTCCCTCCTCCAGGCCGCACGGCGGCCCTCTTTGAAGTGGCTGTTCACGCCCCTGGCTCTACGTGTTGCCATCGTTCCTGGAAGCACATAATGGTCTCCCACTGCTTTTGTAATTGGCCGAATAAACACTTGACAACACAACTTTAAAACAGACAAGCTATTTGGTTTTAATTGACATAGAACCCAAATGGCTTAATTAAAAATGCGTTATTTCAGCTGCATGTTTAATTATGTTGGAAACGGACATCTTGAGACGGGTGTTTTTTAAAATCTTTTCACTCAAGTTATCAAATGTTTCATTCATACTAATGAAGTGATTTTCAATATTTATTTGAACTTCAAGTGTTAATTATGTTCAGTCTTATGATTTCCTCATGTTTAACTTAAGACAATAACATGGAGTTAATAAATTATTTCCTGAGATGTAAGAGCAGATTGACTCTAACGCATATAAATATGCCAAAATGTTCCTAATAGCCCTTCACTAGAGATTGGAAGTTGAGATACAACACGATCTCAAATAAAATCTAGAAATGTAATCCCTCAAACATATACTTGCAGCGGGAGGGTGGAAGCTCTGTTCGATGGTAGGAATGAAGTTAATCTTGTGCGTTATTTTCTTTATACAACCCATATATTGATGTTCACACTGAAACCTCTGTAGTCCTTGTGTAACTTGAATAAGTTGTGTACATGAGTGATGCTTATTTCGTTTTTTTTTAACCATAAGACCTAAATAAACGTTTTAGATGACATTTTCAGTGGGATTAGACGATTTTGACAGGAGTTAAAAATAAAAATAAATGGAACCTTTTTTTTTTCGCAGGGAAATAACATTTGAGACCAAGGCCTCTTGTTCAAGAGAGCCTTGCATGTATACTTCATACAAATGTACAACATTTACAGTAGTAGTGGATCTATCAAGCAAGTTGGCATCTCGCTCTGCTCAGTATTTGTTTGGCCACTGTGTGAGGCCTGTCAGGATGAGTGCGTGTGATAGGGTTAAAGGATCATCCACTGTCAACAGCATCAAGCACTGGAGAACACACTACTGCTCCGGATTTAACCGGAATCTTCAAAACGCTCTTACAATGACCCTTCACGAACCTGTGCTGGACTTTCATGTTGATGTGTGTCGTACACCTAGTTGGTTTATCTACTATGCTAACATATGCTAACATATGCTTGTGCATTGCCTTTACCATAGAGCTGTTCTTGATAAGATTGTTTTGTTAGCCGTGTCATGAATAATGTTTGAATGCATATGTTTGTGTGTCATGCGCTGCCGTATGTGTCAGTCAGGGGAGAAGAGAATTCATCGAGTCCAGGCCGAGCCAGACAGTGAAAATGTGGAGCTGGTATCGCGACGCAGAGTGGAAAACAACAGCTTTGTTTGTTGACGGATGCCTCAATGCTTGTGGTCTGTTAATTGGATAACAATGTAAACAATCAGCAATAGCGCTTGTCTCCTGTGTCAGTGTGGCATCTTGTTTCTCTACTTTCTTTTTAGAGTCAGATGCTCCCCCCCCCCCAACACACACAGCCGCACCTGATCCTTCCTAAACCCTCATTTACTCATACCTGATGCTGTGGTGTCATAACACGCCTGTCAGGTTCATTTGCATAGCTGGCATTTGTGAAATACTGAGCAAAAGGTGGGGAGAAAGGCGTTCACCCGTTAGGGTGTAAGCTGTTAGCGGCACGCCATCTTGCTTTGCCCTCGCTGCGGTGTGTTGTGTAGGTTGCTGTGGCACCCCCTCCCTGTGCTGCCTTACACCCTCAGGTCATACTGGGGAGCGGAGAGCCCAGATGACAGAAGAAATTAGTATGAGGAGATGAAGACAAAGAGCCTCCATTGGTGTGACATTTCCCTGTTCATCTGGGAATAGCAGTGTTTGCTGATGAATTCTTGCTCTTCTTTGAACTCCTGGCATCATAGCTTTGAAATGATGTACTTTATCTAGCTCTATTGAAGGTTAGGTTTTGGATGTCTCAATGATCATTGGAAATATGACTCATTAGGGAAGATTACTCATTGAGGGGACAATGGGTTTATTACCATATCTGTGTGGTAGAAAAGAGGAGCGTGAGATGTTCTATCAGGGAGTAGGATCAGCCTGTTGGCAGCAAAAGTCACAATACATCTTACTTCAATGGAGAACCGGTTGAGACAATTTCCAACTACATGGATTACACCCCCAGCCAGAGCGGTGATTGAGAGACACATCTGTCAGGATCGTTACACAGCCAACTCTGACTCCACAGTGAGAGGAGAGGTGGGAGTTTTGACTTGGTTTCAGCACTCATGTTTCAGCCTCCTCAAAGGTCCCTCAGCCATTACATTACCTAGCTGTGTTTCTCCACCTAATCTGTCTTCGTGAGGATGGGCTAATCAGTGTGAGGTGAACTCTGACCTTACTGCGCTGGTTGTCTGAGGCCTGCTAGTTAATTACCACCCCAGTGATCATAATAGGAGGTCTAACCACAAGCAGCAGATAAGCCCTGGCCTGGCCCCCACGTCACAGTAGACAGAGGCCCCAGGTGTGGGGACGAGGACGACGGGCCTATGTAACGGGAGACCCCCAGTGATTAACCCTCATAAGCTAGGAGGCAGGGTCGCCTCATGTTAAACAACATAACCATGTTGACACACGGGTAACCTAACGAAATTAGTTGTATTATGGGTGGCAATGCATCATTACGGTCTTGCTCTGCTAGTGCGCTCAACTTGGATTTGAATCATTTTTGTGCTTATTGATACACACAATGTGTGTCACTGATACACACTATGTGTGTCACTGACACACACAATGTGTGTCACTGATACATACTATGTGTCACTAATATTACCGTCTACCTTCTTTGTGTTTGTTCATTCACTCAGTAGGGAAGGTGGTTCGTTTTATGGTCGTAACACATCGTTCAATGCAGGGATGTGTAGAAACCACAGCAGTTTAGTTTGGATGGAAGCCTTAGAAAAACAGAAATGATCAATCTCTCTTGGAAATGCTGGCCACTGCAACAGAAATGATCAGATTGTTGCCTCAGTCCCAGTTTGTCTACATGATGGAAGAGACTTAGTTCACGCAGAGTACATCTCTTTGCATATGGCGTACATTGGGACATTGACTTTTGTGGACATATCCCAAAGGTACATAGAAAGAAGTGTTCAAGGACATAAATGCTAAGAATTGGAGTAGTTGATCATTTGTACTGTTTTTATCAGCACATTATAACTGAATACTTTTCATGTAAACAAGGGATTTTTAAACTTCGGTTACCATCTTCCAACGACCCAATTAAAGAAATGGTGCATTTATAGATGTATTCTCATAACTCGTAACCCACTTCGCCCATGGCCACTGGGTCCTGGCACACAGTTTAAAGGAATAAACAAAGACTTGTAATGACTGTGTCATGTAACCTGTGTGAATGAACTAGTCTCATGGTTTTCGATTCGTTCTCTCTCCTCTGCAGATCACCCAGCTAGACCCAGCCTCGTCTTTACTGGAGGCCAAGCTTTTCCCTCAGGAGACCCTGTTCCTGGAAGCTAAAGAGTAGGACTGCCTGGCTGTGGTGGTGGGACTGGCTGGAAGAGTAGTGAAGAGCTCTAGCATGGTCCCAGTGGGTCTACAGAGACCGACCACCCTCTCACACAGATGTGAACTCTTAAACACACAATACACAACATACAGTACACTACTTAGACACAAACACCCCCACAAAACCCACACGTAAGGGTCTCTGCTCTCGGCCTGTGCATCATACATGATTGCCTAGTGTACACGTATGTACAGAGAAGCAACCACAAGCACACAGCCAAACTCTTTCGCCCCTCACTTAATTGCAGTGTCATGGTTTTCTCTGCCCACACTCTTACAGTATGATCAAGGATATTAAAAATTGACTTTTGAGTAGAAGAACAGCATCACGGACAAGGACTTCCCGCTACAGTACGGCTGCTATTTTAGACGTGGTGTTTCAATAAAGTAAACAAAAAAAAGCAAAGAGACATTTCCTGGAGAACGCTGGACTATCTCATCTCCACCTCTGCATTTGGCTTGTACCCTCTTTGCTCCCTCCACCCCCATGCACCTCCATGCACCCAGCCAGTGACGGACCCCCCCTGCCCCCATCCAACCCGACCATCACAAGCAGCCAAAGAGGCTCAATGTTCCTGATCTGCAACCCTCCTGCTCTGCTCCGACCAGCCTGGTTTTAATTTCAAAAGGCTCCACAACCAACTGTTCCTCCTTTATTTTTCTTGATCCTTTTTAAGTTTGATGCTGTTTTAGTTTGATATACATTATATAAAATATATATGAACATGCATCTGTCTGAGCCAGCACTCTCTTGAAATGCACACAGACACACACGTCGGTTGACATTTTATATTATTCTTGAGGCCTTAATTGTTTTTTTTCTTCTAATTTATCTTAATACAGATTTGACAGGGAACATTTTGAGGAGCAGGATAGGCTATTAATTTTGTACATTTCACTTGGCACATTATTTATAGTATTACATTTATTTTGCGCCTTTGTTTTTACCATTGGGCATGTTCCTATGCTTAGATGTTGCTGACACATGACAGGTCTAACACACCTGGATAGATATTTTAAGTGTCAGCTAACCACATGTTGTAGCAATCTGTCAGTCGACGATGACGTGGCATGCAACCATTGGTTGTTGCGTCGCCTCACCTTAGCTGTGGAACGCGCCCATTATGATTTCAGGGTTTCTGTCATTGAGTCATCAGCAAACTTTCTATTCCATATTAAAGCTGTTATATTATTTATGCCATTTGTCTATTTGGCCAGTAGGCTGTCCCTGCCTGAAAGATATATGAATAAGAGTTTTTGTGTTTGACTGGACTGTGTACGTCTGCATGCTGTACTCAATTAGCGAACATGGTGAGCTTCCTGTGTAAAAACCAGGCAGGGGATAAGACTACATTATCATTTCCACTAAAATGGTAAATACTAGTTTGCTTTTCCTGGGGAAAGTTATTTGCCTCGTTGTCTTGTTTTACAGCAATATTTTCCAGGCATCTGGTATTATCTGCCACAAAGGCTAATTTTCTCAGTTCAGCAATGAGCTTATAGGCTTATCTCTCCATCTGCAAGGGAGTTATTTTTGACAGTAAAAGCCAAAGTTTAAGCCGGCACAGTGGGCCCAACAGTAGAGCCCTCATTTTTCACTGAGAACTTTTATCAAAAGATGCAGGTTTCAGGAATCAGGATTAGTACTCTCAATACATGCCTCTAATGAAATGACCAGAATAGATTTGGTGTTATTTCTGGCATTCTTTTTTTTCTCATTTGGGTGGAGGGTCAGTCATTAAGGTGGAACAGGACCTCATGCAGTGGGTTTCAGAACAGGAGAATGTGCAGTGGATTTCAGAACAGGAGAATGTGCAGTGGGTTTCAGAACAGGAGAATGTGCAGTGGGTTTCAGAACAGGAGAATGTGCAGTGGGTTTCAGAACAGGAGAATGTGCAGTGGGTTTCAGAACAGGAGAATGTGCAGTGGGTTTCAGAACAGGAGAATGTGCAGTGGGTTTCAGAACAGGAGAATGTGCCGTGGGTTTCAGAACAGGAGAATGTGCAGTGGGTTTCAGAACAGGAGAATGTGCAGTGGGTTTCAGAACAGGAGAATGTGCAGTGGGTCATTTTGAAATATGAAAGTCCAGAAAATCTTAATCTTCTTGGCATATTGTGTGCATCTGACCCTTGGAGGGAAAATAATCTCTCTATCCTGAAGGCAAATTCAGCCCTTTGCAACATTCCCACCACATTCTTGGTTCTCACGCAAGGAATTTGAATGTTTAATGTGTTCATTCAGTCAGACTTCCCCAGGCTGCTGTGTGTGTGCCTGGTGAGACCGAGCTGAGCATGCGTCAGTTGGTCCTCTTCACAACCTGATCTGACACCCTGTCAGTAACTTACTGCTCAAAAGAGACACACAGCATTCTAGCCCTCATTTGAATTATCCAGGTTTATACATAGAAAAAGGTGTAGGACCTTAATTTGATCACCCTGTTGCAGGAGTACTTTAAATTGTGTAGTGTATTTTAGGTTTATGCTTCCGAAGTTTGTAATTTCCACTTTAAAATTTCGGACTTGATTTTCCCTTACGAAAAATGTTTCAACCTCTACAAAAAAAATGTTATTAAATGATGATCCACTTAATTCACATTTTCTGTTGCTGCAGGATGATTTTCCCGCTGTAGCAAACTGGCTCAAATTAAGATTCTACATATGTAAACGGATTCAAGTGATTTAGCTAGTCATTACTATTTCCAATGTTTCAGAAACTGATGGTGAGTACTAGGAGTGACCAGTTCACTTCACAGCGGAGTCTGAACAGGGTCTGCCATGTACAGGATGTGGCTGCAGATTTCTAAGGTTATTAATCACTGGTACATTATCCACTCTATTTGTTCTCTTGATTTGTGACATTTTGGTGACTTCCTGATACCCTGGCAATACTAATAACTGCCACAGGTAAATTGGGAATGCACGAGGGAAGTTTTAAGGTCCCACAATTCTTGACTTGTGGAAAAAAGGTCAAATGTAGATTTTGAATTAAAGGAGTTTGCTGCAATGTCAGAAGTGGGCATGTCCAGTTTACAGAGTTACTTATTTTAACCCAGAGTGCCATCATGGTTGTAAAAGTATGGAATCCTCAACAGAGCTTAAGGTAGAGGAGAGTTCACTGGACGGTAAGGATTTCATTGAACATGAGCTGGGTTCACATAAGCAAGAGAAGTGCATAGTTCTTGTCAGTCCTTCCCCAGGGAACTATGTGGATTGTGCAACTCCTCTGATGTGTGATATTACAGTTTCAATCATTGAATGGTTCACTAATGCACTTGGGCATCTCTTTTGTACAGCTGCAACTAATGATGATGATGCAGTCGGAAATGCCTATTGGATATTATTTTTCTCAACTTGATCAAACTTGTCACCTGATTTTTTTTTTTTTTACTGCTAGACTTGCAATATGTTCTGTTAAAGATTTTTATTTCAGAGGATTGGTTGGTTAATGTATTGATGTGTACGTGGTTAATGAAAACCACTTCACTAAATTATTTGTCTGTAAAGGTCTAAGTTTTTAGGTGCCATTATAGTCCCCAGGACATCTGTTCTCAAGCATAATTTAGCAGTTAACTGAGGGACAACCTTTAAGACACGGTGATTGAGACATTCAAAGATGCTGGCCGTCACTCAGCCTCATCTTTAAGTAAAGCCACCGCTGTTAAAACTCACATTTTGAGAATGTGGCTGTGTGACAATGGACTTATTCTCTGGCTTCCTGTGGCACAGATTCACTGGTGGCAACATCAGGTGCTGACTTTATTATTCCCGAACAAAAGGGAAGCGTTCAATAATGTTTAACCAGTCTTCCAGGGTCAAGAATGTTGGCCCCTAGTGAGGGAACAGAATTCCTGATGCAAGTGATCTCTCCTTTGAAGTAAGATGTGATCCCACAGCATCCAGCATTTTAAATCCACTCACCCAGCGATGGAGGGATCCCAGACTAAACTAACCTGGAGGGTCACTCAACGTTTACTTTCTCAGAGATGTTGGCACTCAATGAGCGCCAAAGAAACAATCTATGCAGCTTAAACTGTTGGGCACAAAAGGGGGCTCATTTCTCTCTGGGTTTCTTCTTCAATAAGAGAGAGCGAGAGAGTGTGTGTGTGTGTGTGTGTGTGTGGTGTGTGTGTGATGGAAAGTGAGTAAGGGAGATGGAGGAGGTGTCAGAATCGCAGCATAGCATCAGAAGATGTATGATTACTACGGTTTAACAGCCTTATGATGATCCTGTCATTTGTCTAATACCCCACCCATAATGCCATAAAGTTATATTCATTTAAGTCAATTTAGCTTTTGGCTCATGAAAGTATAAAGGTGGTGATATTCAAACTTATGGAAATGCTAATAGTTGTGAAAAATCAACAAAAATATATTATATATACTATAAGAAAAGTAGCTAGGTAGAACACAAATCAGTGACCTACATATTTATTTTATATGCAGTGAATGCCTATAGAACTACATGCATACTATATATTGGACCATTAAACACTCAAAGATATGATTAAATCAAGAGCCCCTAGCAATAAAATTCAAGTCTGTTTTTCTATTGAAATTAAGAGAACTTATATAAACAAATGTATCAGTTGCCTTTTATTTACTTCAAATTGAATTAAATTATTTTATTTACCTCTTGATGACACCATTAAGCGTATGCAGGCCAATAGGCTATGAAAATAATATGAATGAAAGCGTTTTTATGAAGTGTTGTCCTTTTAGGTAAATTAAACAGGGAAGTTGAACTATTTTGGACAACAGACTATTTCGAATGCAATTACAAACATAGGCACAACTACAATTTCCTACGTTTAACATAAAATTATTATTATTATTATTTACATATTGTTTTCATGTAGCCTAGTTTGGACTGTAGCCTTCATCAATATGTTCCGTTTTTAGGACGTTTTAATTTGTATAGAATATAATAATTACAGCCTCCGTCTCCGTAAACCACAGGGTACGCATAAATGATGCCATGTCCTATACTAAGACTTAGTGGTAGCTTTTGCGATTATAATGTTTTTAGTTATTTTTATCCATCACTAAAACCATGAGATAGTGAAAGGTGTTATGTAGAGCGTGATTTTAATATAGCGTATTTCTGACTGCACGAATAACCAACCATGCTGCATTTTAAAATAAACTATATAGGCGCATACAACAGGAGACAATCTGTTTTTGTTTCCCTCGTGTAAATTGGCATCATGAGAAACGTTGTGTGGTCTAATATAGCCTTTCAGCTTATTACAAGAGCTGAAATTCTGACAATTGTGAATTCTCGTCAATAATTTCCGCTCTTGTAATAAACGATAAGGCAATAATAATGATCAAAGCCCACTCACCACCAGGCCTATAGGTGATGTTCGCATTTTTGTAATTGTAGTAAATTGGTAATAGATTAAACTCAAATGAACTCTTAATTGACTTGTTATGGTGTTATTATGGGTCATAAAGTCATAACATCCGGCTAAACGTTAGGTTTGATTAAAAGGCTACAATTCAACAGGCTATAATTGCAACGACATGGAACATTAATTTATTTAACGATTCCCACATCCATTTATATGCTATTTTTTTTGTTAAACGCGAAAGAAAAAAAACTTCAACCTGTGGCATTTGGATTATCATGCCCTCGAATAAAGCATTAAACAGGGCTAAAGGGGTTTGAATGGGAGTAGTGGCGTGCGAAGTAAAGCAGAGTAATTATTGCTTCAGAATTGTGTTCTTTTTCTTTTTGAACAAGGTCTTGAGGACAGCCACACTTGGAACCGACGCGGTTGTGACATTTAGGAGGCCAGTCTTTGTACTGAACATTTCAAGTTTAAAAAACAAGGCCAATTGAAGCGGCAGAGCTCAAAGCCCAGACCATTGTAGCAGAACACATTGAGTTTTGATTGGGGACAATGGTGTTTCTCAAATTTCGAGCAAAAACCCATACTCCATCTGTGATCTCAATGAACGACCATTCATAGGCTACCTTCTTTTCTGTGCCATTCGTTTGCAAAGGAGGCAGATGTGGAAGGATAGCGTTTGCATTTTAATTGGCTGTGCGTACCCAACACACACACACACACACACACACATTTAGGTACTCTAAAACTGTGTTAAACATTTTACAATTGAACGTGTGGAATAGCTGTATATTAATAGCTTGATTACTTTTATTGACATTCTTATATGCACACTGTTGTCATTATTGTAGCCTACTACATACGTATGAAACATATCAAATTAATCTCCTGAATAATTGTAGCCAACTCTATTTAAAGTGAGTCATGACAAGCACTGCCAACCTGCCTTGAGGACAGAAGAAACGGCCGGGCTTTGGGGGAAAGGTACATGCATGTGTGCGTGATGCATGCACTGAGAGGTGGGGAAAAGGTTTGGCAAAGAGACCTTAAAAATTCATATGCGGTGTCGGGGTTTAGAAATGCGTGTTGTTCCATCAGTCAAGAGTGGGAGAGAAGGACTTTCAGGCTCAAGTGTTTGTTGAGGAACTGCGACCTTCCACATATTCTCGGAGAAATACAGCAATGTCGGTATCTTCCATTGAGCCTATTGGCCTCATTGTTTTCAAGAGTAGTCCGTGAGTTATGGGTAAACTAGACTATCCTCATCTTCCAAGTTTTGGATATCAAAATCGACCTAATCGTTTTTTACTGGGGTAGCCTGTAAGGTTTGATATAGCCAAACTATTTCAGGGAATATACATTTGTGGGCAATATAGCTTTACCTTACAGTAATAAATATAACGTTTTTTTTCTGGAGTTATTTCAAGGTTGCGAACTACAATGTCTTCAAGGAAATGCAACCAATTCGCTTGAACTCCATCATCATTGCCAGAGCCTCGTGTGAACTAGAGGTTAACAGCGTAATGAGCACTTGGTGAGTAGATGAAGCGTGTAAATACGAACTGGTTTTCCCAAACCCTGTGCCTCTTACACCTTGTATAACTGCTACTCTAACCTCTGTCTCTGTTAATAGACTATGCGATTTCATCGGGAGACCCCGGGAGGCAATCCGTGTCCAGCCGTGCTCAGGCAGGGCAGCAGCAACGAAAGAGGTCGCTCAAATACCTCACCAGGGTGCTGCGGCAGCAGAAACATGCTGCTACATATGTTGGGTCAAGCACTCCCTTTGTGACTGCCTAAAATGGTGTAAAAACCCAGTCATCTGTAGCCTTTCTTAAAGAAATGAAAGCCTCTCATGGGTTTTTGAAGCATAGGCCTAATGAACTGTTCAAAGAATGTTGAATTTCTTAAGTGCCCACAGTCACGTTTTAATTGCGCTGGGGCATTTAATTGGAAACCATGAGAGAACACTGATAATGTTTCATGGTAGGCCTATCCAGGCATGAATTATATTTTTATAAACTACCATATTAACTCACTTTATTAAAGCTGTTATTTTTCCAACTTATTTATATTTCCGACCAAAAGAATTGTCCATGTTTGTCGGCTAGTCGCCTAAATGCCTAATTCTTGTTAGATTAATGCCTCCAAATAGGTAATTTGTTGTGCCTGCGTTTTTTAGGATGTTGAGCTTTATCCTCAATCTATTAATCAACAAACTTTGTTCAACATTGACCATAGGTGACATCAACTCCATCTCAATGTTTATATATTGGGCTACGCCACCCCGTGATTTATTGTAATGAAGTTTTCATGCGTGTGAGATTGCTGCCGAGATAATTAGTTTGAATGTCAAAAATATATAGTTTAATGTCGTCTCTATTAGGTAATTAAAGGTGCAGATGACAGCGGCGGGGGAAACAGATGGCATTTGCTTACTGTGGTTCATAGGTAAACAATGAGAAGAGCGGCAGGTCCGCGTGCTGGAAACGCAGCGCGCGGACGGAGTGCAACATGCACCCCTAGTCGAGGCGACCAGAAAAGCCCTATCCTAAATGTGGAAAGGTGCTCAGGGTTACAGAAGTACAGGTTATGATGTTTTAGTTTGTTGTTGTGTTTCGCAGCCCTGTTCTGTAAATATAAACCCACATTCGTTATAATACATTGAATGCAGTGTCCCACGTGGGCAGGTGAAATGTTTAGCCGGTCTGTATTTGTATATTATGAGGGTTATTGCTAAATGTTCCCAGAGAGGGGGGGATGCAATGTTTGGTTTTCTGCAGTCAATGAATATTACTGTGAAATTACAGAAGTTGGTGCCAATAAAACATAACACTCAACATTGCATGATCCACAAGCCATAGTTCAGAAGAAAACATGATTGCCTTTGCATAGTCCTACATTTCACGTTCTTGGTAGTGCTATTTACCTTAGTTTATCAGTCTTGTGCCATTGAACATAGTTATTGGAGTCCACTAAATAAAGTTATTGAATTGATGCACTCGAATGAACATTTCATATAAGTCCTTTAAATATGTACATTATTTAATCGATCCCTATCGTTAGATATAGCCTATTCCTCCTTATTTCAATAAATAGTTTGTACAAAGTTAAAATGGCCTGGTTGGTGAGAATTGCGAAGTTTTGTCCAATGTATCAACCATACCTACATCATTTAAAAATGTGATTGTAGGCATTGGTCAACGAGAGCATGGATCCACAGGCACGATCAGGATCCCAAGTTCAGCCTGGAGTGACATCGGACGGCTGCAACATCATCACCGGGTATCCATGCATGGTCAGCAACCTCCAACAAGTTAGTATGCTATATCACCTGCAAACTGGTCGTCCAAAAGTAGCCTACAAATTAGAAATCTTGATATTTTGTGAGAAAAATGTAAACAGTTCAATGCACACTAATAAAAGTTGAATAATGAGTTCATATAGGCTAAATTGGAATTCATTAGTCATGTTCAATTATTGCAACTTTTTTTAAATAAAGTCTCCGAAAATGTGTGATAATAGTAATCATTATAATCATAATAATCGTAATAAAGTTATTGCATTATCATTATCACTTAATTTGTGTAAACAACGATTGATTGATTATCGGATTGTCCGTGTCGTTTTAAATGATTCAATCTAAAAATAGTAATATCATATGAATGAAACAATCAACACACTTTTCTTATCAACATCTACGACTAATAGCAAATAGAAATCAGCTTGATTGCAGGAAAATAGAGGGTAGGCATATACACCAATTTAAAACAATGCGGTCTTCAAATTTCGAGCTCGTTGTAAAAAGGATTTGTTTAGCCTATGAACTCAGAAAGGGTTAATCGTTTTTTCTCCATTTGATTTATGTATGTTGAATGTATTTGGTAGCTATGTGCTTGAATTTAAATATTGTATAAACAAAAATATATATTATTATTATTATTATTATAAATAATATTAATACAAATAAAAAAACTTTCAAATGAAACGAAAATGATGTTGGTTCATTGCTTGCTGAGGACATAAAGAGTATTTACTGCTTTGGGATATACTTTTAGACAACATGGTTTCTATAGGCCTAGATATTGTTTTCCTAAATATAACCGCACTAACGTTTTTGTTGTATTTATTTTACATAAAATAAGTAGCAAATGGATGTAGCTAAGGGTCCGGCTTGCCTCAACTGAATCGCATAATGCATGTCCATGAGTAGCAATAAAATAGTGTTATAATCTGGATTAGGCCTATCATTGTACAATGAAAACACTTACTACGTCACTTTTGTAAAACAAATACGTTTCTATTGTTATTATAAAAAGTTGGGTTTTATTTAGATGATAAAGACGTTATTTTCCAACTCCATGCTCAACATTCTACCAACAATTGCATAGCATAGGCTAGTCTATTTGAATCAATATGTAAATGTCACTTACCTTGTGATTTGACAGAATTAAAAGGGCAGTGACGTCAGTGAGACTTTAATTATTGTCTGTCTCGAAAAAGGTGTAAATAAAATTGAAGGATCTATAACGGCTTTTTATACACGTAAGACACGTGATGCACAATATCATGAAAATTGATCAAGCAAATGAATATAGATAAACTTCAGATAGCCTAGGCCTATTGAATTATTGCCTGAAAATGTCTCTATTGAGAAAAGTGCATTTCATTTGATCTTGGGAATCTTTTCCCATAATATTTCCCATAATAAATATGACTTAATTGAAAATCTAGTTCCATTTGTTTTGAAATTCGAGTTTGTTAAAAAATAATGTATTTTAGCTCTGCAGGATCCCATTCAGATTCTAAACACTTGTTATTTGAGAAAGAACTCTGGTGGACACAGTAGAAAAGGGGACAAGCCAATCAGATTGCACCTTCCCCGTTTGGCCAATGACAGGCGCCACATTGTTGTCAAATTTGTCTAATGAAAACGTAGGAGCAACAATGGAGAGAGAGAGGATCTGTATCTAGTGGCAATCTGTTGAGTAAGTTAGTGTCTCACGCTGGTGCGAGTATAGCAACCTCGGCTCATTTTGGTGAAATTAAGTTAAACAGGGGAGAGCACTCATTTCTGCAAGTCTCTTGGATTTCTCCTCGTAAATGACACGTTTAAAGTTCTATTTCTGTATATATTGTTGCAGAGATCATCAAGTATTGACAGGTTGCACGTTTTTATACCTCATTAGCGTAAATTGACAAACAGGTCCTTTATCTTGGTGAAGCTTTAGGTGAGGCTACATTCTGTTCTCTTCAATGGACAGAAAACACCGGTAGAAGATTACTTAATAAGTTGTGCAGATATGTTGAAAACTATTCAGCTGTTGTGAACAATCATCGATACATCATCGCGTTACTTTTTTCCAATTGATAGTAGATATTGGTCAGCGACAGGACATGGATCTGAGACCAGAGCTCTCCACAGCGCCGTCAGGATCTCAGGTCCACCCTGGAGCCGGAGGGTCTGTCAACATCCCCGTCTCCATGGCCAGTAGCCTCCTGCGGGGTCCGATGCTATATCGCACAACGGAGAAGTATCCTCGCACCCCGAAGTGCGCCCGCTGCAGGAATCATGGCGTGGTATCTGCGCTGAAGGGCCATAAACGTTATTGCCGCTGGAAGGACTGTATGTGCGCCAAATGCACCCTAATCGCCGAGAGACAGCGCGTCATGGCGGCACAAGTGGCTCTCCGTCGACAACAAGCTCAGGAGGAGAACGAAGCCCGGGAGCTGCAGCTCCTGTATGGGACAGCAGAAGGGCTAGCTCTGGCGGCCGCCAACGGCATCATACCACCTCGTCAGAATTATGAGGTCTTTGGTTCTGTCAACAACGAAAGTAACTCAGGTGAGTGGATTTATAGATTATCCTGCTCAGATTAGCCTGCTCATAAACATGAATAGGCCTAAATATTGGTGGAAGGTTGGTCAAGGTTGTTTTGTGCGTAAATCCTGTGGATAAGCATGTGCTTTGCTTTTGGTAACTTTGAAGAGTAATGTAAAGGACCCTGATAGAGAAATAATGTTCTGATGTGAAGAGGAGAAATTGGCATTTAATTTACCAAACTGTCAGGTTAATGTGAAAGTCTTGGTAATGGTAACAATATCAAACGTAGCCTATTAGGCCGCCTCTTTAATTTGAGTGACATCAACATCTCATCGATTCGTTTTTTATGTATCTGTTTCAGATTTAAGAATGCAGAAGTATGAATTGTTTCCGAAGTCTCAAATGTCGGCATCAGTGACCCAGCAGCAGATGTTGGGAAAATCGGTTTCCACTGACAGCGAACCAGGAATCTCCTCCCCAGACGCGCGTCATGGCTCTGGCTCTGGCTCTGAGAATGGAGACGGAGAGTCGTTCATCAGCTCTCCTGTCTCCAAGGCTCTGAAAGACGGAGAGGACACCCCGGGTTCGATTAGCCCCCTAGGTTCTGACTCGGGTTCGGAGACCGACAAAGATGATCAAGAACCCTCCCCATCATCGGCCGCATCCAGGCAAATGAACCCAATCGACATCTTGACCAGAGTGTTCCCCAGCCACAAGCGCAGTGTTCTGGAATTGGTTCTACAAGGCTGCGGGAAAGACGTGGTGCAGGCCATCGAGCAAATTCTCAACAACAGTGGACAAGCCAAGGCCCCCGAGCAGGTGTGGACAGCAGAACGCATACTCCAGAGCGCACAGCCTCCCCTCTCATCCACTCCAAGGCCCATGTTACCGGGAGCCATGACGCTGAGCAACCGCTCCGCCTTCTCTCCACTGCAGCCAAACGCGCCACACTTTGGCGCTGATCCCAGCACCTACCCCCTGAGCACTCATCTAGGACTAAACCCCTTACGTCTGGCCTACTCGGCCCACAGCAGAGGGCTCACCTTCATGACACCCTACTCCACCACGGGGTTGATGCCAACTCTGGGCTTCAGGCCGCCCATGGACTACGCATTCAGTGACCTCATACGGGACAGGACACTCTTGCACAAGGACCAGGGGTACACCAATGGGCTGTACAGGCCCCTCGGCAACAACAACACAGACAAACCGTGAGACTGAGAATGTACAATGTGTCATGAACTCAGTCGTGTTGGGACTATGATTTAAGTGGACACATTCAGAGAGGGACACTGTATTTGTAGCCACAAGTGTTGAATGTTATGGAGAGATCAGTAACGTGTTTGGCTATTGCACTGCTGTACATAATGCTTTGCTTTTAGTCGGTTTGCTTGCCCAAAATGGCATCGGAAACCAAGGTCACTTATATATAACTTTGTTTTCTTAGAGATAGACTATTATTCCTTATACATATGTATTGCTATAAATCCCCCGCCAAGTGTGTAACCTGAAAATATCTAGTCAAAGTATTTTGTCTGAAAATATTACTTAAAGGGGTTGCAATTCCCGAAAAACGGACAGGCAAACTATTCATCACACCATAATGTATGCAGTCGCATTATAATCGAGTGCATATATGGAGAAGATACAAATTCTAACTTCGATATGATTCCTGTAAATTGTGGGGTTTCGATATTGAAAAAGTGTTCGCAACCCAAATTCACTTTCAAATAAAAGTGGGTTGTTTGATGATCCTGGTGCAATTGTTGCTTTTACCTTTTCATTCCGAGTAATTCTTTTCTGGAAGAAAACATCCAACCTTACTAACGAATTATTACTCACTATTTTTTAGTAGCATACATCCATGCTTAAAACACGTTTAAGTGGGGTGTCTTCAATTATTACCATAACGTGTAAATTACTGACGTTGAACATTTAAAAACGGAAGCTTAATTGTAAAACTATTGATGTATTGGCATTCCTTTTCTGACTTAGTTTAATTGTTTCTCCAACAGTACAGTGTATATTGAATTTGATTATATAAGATTATTATATTACAGTTGACTTTACCTGTGTACTTGACCCATCATTTATCAGCTACAACCGTTCTTCTCTATTTTGTGAAATTGCATTTTTTTGTCCTGCAAAGTCTATTGCTTTTCTGTCACAAGCTGTACCGTCTCATGTGGAATTGCTGGAAATAAATGTTATTTTATACAAAATGATTTCCAATTATTTCTAGGCACTAATATTGCATTTATTTACACACACACACACACACACACACACACACACACACACACACACACACACACACACACTTAATATTAGGCTATTGTTATTAGCCTATTATTTGCAGTAATTATATAGTGCTTATAAGAATATGTAGCCTTAACTTTTATCGTGCAGAAAATTGTCTTGTCTTATCAGTACAATATTGTCATTCTCCATTTAGCCTTTATTCGTTTATGATGATCGTATAGATTTATAGACTCAGTCTTTGGAAACGGAAAAACACAGGGAACTGGCAGAGCACACATTCATTTAGGAATTAAAAGTCCACAACACTTGGAATATGATGCTGTAGAAACATATCTCTCGCTCGCCAGAATCGAAGTGTTTACTCACGCCAGACAAATACTGTATAACAAAGTATTTGACAGTGTGCCTTCATAATGCCAAACGGAAAACGAAACCCAACACCTATTGAGAGGCCCCTTATTCCACATTGCATTGCTTTGATAGCTTTAATTGAACTGGAAATAAATGACCTCTGTTATTAGATCAATTCCTTTGAATTAACATCTGTCCATTGATTATATGTACAGAATAAGAATAAATGTTCAATAGACTTAGGCCATATTCGATGACAAACAATTCCAATATGTTTCATAGGTCTACATCTTGACCCAATTAAATGTTCCCTTTTAATTTGATATTATCTGTTTTTTTTTCATTTGCTTTTATACAATGTACAATGTTTAAAGTGCATACAATGATACTCTGTGTCAAAGCATATTCCATACATCAAACAGCAATTATGTAAACATGGTAGACTTTTGTTTTATTATAGACATGGCTTGGTTACATCTGATCATCGTTAGCCAGAGCGGAAAGCTCTGTGAAACCGTTTAGCAGACTAAGGCCAGAGCAGTCATGCTACAATGGTTTACGGTCCAATGCAGCCGTTCTTATCTCAATATCAGATATTTTCTGGGTAACAATTAAGTACCTTACTGTAATTGTTTACAATTAAACTGGTCAAAAAGAAACGAGAAGAACTTCTTAGCATAGAGCAATATCTCAAGCAAGAATTCTGCTAGGACTGTCTGGGAGTGGACTGGGTGGGGAGGGGAATCCTGAAAATGATTTGTTATTGGCAGAGAGGTTTGGGACTCTCTTTCTTATTGGTCTATTAACTAATTTACTGCATGATGATGTCACCATGGAAGGCCAAAACGTAATCCCACCTAAACAGGCTGAAATGTCAAAACAGCACTGTAAGCTTTTAGGGAGATGACCAGCCAGTCACTCAGTTCAAGTTCAAATGTGAGAGACCTCTTTGAAATTTAGGCAGCTACATAACTCCATATCTGGGCCCATATTCAATAGGTAACTGCATACCTTGGCCCTGCCATTGTTGAATCACTCCCTTCGATGGTACAGCATTTGATAGGTGTAAGCCCCATGTCAGTCACTCCACCTGGCCTTCTAGCAGGCTTAGGTGGAGCTACTACCATATTGCTCAAACACATGCAATCCTTTCAGATCAGCAAGGGGTACTCAACAACGGCAGAAAAAAAGGAGCAGGTTATTGATTTGGGATTCATCCCTGTATACAGCCTATGTGACTAACTGGTGTCTGCAGTTCTCTCAGCTGTGCAAGTGAGAGGACAGTAAATCCAGGAGTGGGCAGAAAACATCAGATCTGAGAATGCAGTTCAATGCATATAGCCTACATACACTGTGTCACTAGAAGTTTTCTCTCTTTTCTTTTTTTAATAAGAATTAAATAAAGTCACATTTATGTCTTGACCTAGTTTTGATGCATTATGTTTGAGTACTCTGTGACCTCTCAAACTTTAGTGAAGCAGACAGTGATGTCGTACCTAGTGTACCGAATGCTGTATCGGATTTGGCCTGTCATCCTCCATCTTCATCATCAAGTTGAATGCAGACAGGTAAAACGTTTGTTGTTGTCATGATTTCAGAACTTGTCTGACACCGGCTTCCGCTGTAAAAACAAAACAAACAACGAAAAAAAGTGGGTAAACTAAACTCTTATCGCTAGTCAAGGTGAAAAAAGGAACGCGTCCTATATTTCAATGCATTTTTCTGCGAAAGGTGTTTAAACTGTTGGGCAAAAAAGTCCGTCTCTATTTGTCTATCCTCTATTTTCTTTACAACAATACCACCTGGTGGTCAACTTGATAGCTAACAGTACCCATTTGCATCCCTACATTTTCTTTCTCTTACAGAACGTCAACACGCATTGCCATATATATATATATATATATATATATACACTGCTCAAAAAAATAAAGGGAACACTAAAATAACACATCGTAGATCTGAATGAATGAAATATTCTTATTCAATACTTTTTTCTTTACATAGTGGAATGTGCTGACAACAAAATCACATAAAAATTATCAATGGAAATCAAATGTAACAACCCATGGAGGTCTGGATTTGGAGTCACACTCAAACACTTAAATTGGAAGACCACACTACAGGCTGATCCAACTTTGATGTAATGTCCTTAAAACAAGTCAAAATTAGGCTCAGTAGTGTGTGTGGCCTCCACGTGCCTGTATAACCTCCCTACAACACCTGGGCATGCTCCTGATGAGGTGGCGGATGGTCTCCTGAGGGAAGCATCCGCCAACTCCTGGACAGTCTGTGGTGCAACGTAGCGTTGGTGGATGGAGCGAGACATGATGTCCCAGATGTGCTCAATTGGATTCAGGTCTGGGGAACGGGCAGGCCAGTCCATAGCATCAATGCCTTCCTCTTGCAGAAACTGCTGACACACTCCAGCCACATGAGGTCTAGCATTGTCTTGCTTTAGGAGGAACCCAGGGCCAACCGCACCAGCATATGGTCTCACAATGGGTCTGAGGATCTCATCTCAGTACCTAATGGCAGTCAGGCTACCTCTGGCGAGCACATGGAGGGCTGTGCGGCCCCCAAAATAAATGCCACCCCACACCATGACTGACCCATGTTGCAGGCAGCAGAACGTTCTCCACGGCGTCTCCAGACTCTGTCAGGTCTGTCACTTGCTCAGTGTGAACCTGCTTTCATCTGTGAAGAGCACAGGGCGCCAGTGGCGAATTTGCCAATCTTGGTGTTCTCTGGCAAATGCCAAACGTCCTGCACGGTGTTAGGCTGTAAGCACAACCCCCACCTGTGGACGTCGGGCCCTTATACCACCATCATGGAGTCTTTTTCTGACCGTTTGAGCAGACACATGCACATTTATGGCCTGCTGGAGGTTATTTTGCAGGGCTCTGGCAGTGCTCCTCCTGCTCCTCCTTGCACAAAGGCGGAGGTAGAGGTCCTGCTGCTGGGTTGTTGCCCTCCTACGGCCTCCTCCACATCTCCTTATGTACTGGCCTGTCTCCTGGTAGCGCCTCCATGCTCTGGACACTACGCTGGCAGACACAGCAAACCTTCTGCCACAGCTCGCATTGATGTGCCATCCTGGATGAGCTGCACTACCTGAGCCACTTGTGTGGGTTGTAGACTCTGTCTCATGCTACCACTAGAGTGAAAGCACCGCCAGCATTCAAAAGTGACCAAAACATCAGCCAGGAAGCATAGAAACTGAGAAGTGGTCTGTGGTCGCCACCTGCAGAACCACTCCTTTATTGGGGGTGTCTTGCTAATTGCCTATAATTTCTACCTGTTGTCTTTTCCATTTGCACAACAGCATGTGAAATTCATTGTCAATCAGTGTTGCTTCCTAAGTGGACAGTTTGATTTCACAGAAGTGTGATTGACTTGGAGTTACATTGTGTTGTTTAAGTCAAATCAAATCAAATAAAATAAAATCAAATCAAATCCAATTTATTTATATAGCCCTTCGTACATCAGCTGATATCTCAAAGTGCTGTACAGAAACCCAGCCTAAAACCCCAAACAGCAAACAATGCAGGTGTAAAAGCACGGTGGCTAGGAAAAACTCCCTAGAAAGGCCAAAACCTAGGAAGAAACCTAGAGAGGAACCGGGCTATGTGGGGTGGCCAGTCCTCTTCTGGCTGTGCCTGGTAGAGATTATAACAGAACATGACCAAGATGTTCAAATGTTCATAAATGACCAGCATGGTCAAATAACAATAAGGCAGAACAGTTGAAACTGGAGCAGCAGCACAGTCAGGTGGACTGGGGACAGCAAGGAGCCATCATGTCAGGTAGTCCTGGGGCACGGTCCTAGGGCTCAGGTCCTCCGAGAGAGAGAAAGAAAGAGAGAATTAGAGAGAGCATATGTGGGGTGGCCAGTCCTCTTCTGGCTGTGCCGGGTGGAGATTATAACAGAACGTGGCCAAGATGTTCAAATGTTCATAAATGACCAGCATGGTTGAATAATAGTAAGGCAGAACAGTTGAAACTGGAGCAGGAGCATGGCCAGGTGGACTGGGGACAGCAAGGAGTCCTCATGTCAGGTAGTCCTGGGACATGGTCCTAGGGCCCAGGCCAGTTGAAACTGGAGCAGCAGCATGGCCAGGTGGACTGGGGACAGCAAGGAGTCATCATGTCAGGTAGTCCTGGGGCATGGTCCTAGGGCTCAGGTCCTCCGAGAGAGAGAGAAAGAAAGAGAGAAGGAGAGAATTAGAGAACGCACACTTAGATTCACACAGGACACCTGAATAGGACAGGAGAAGTACTCCAGATAAACAAACTGACCCTAGCCCCCCGACACATAAACTACTGCAGCATAAATACTGGAGGCTGAGACAGGAGGGGTCAGGAGACACTGTGGCCCCATCCGAGGACACCCCGGACAGGGCCAAACAGGAAGGATATAACCCCACCCACTTTGCCAAAGCACAGCCCCCACACCACTAGAGGGAAATCTTCAACCACCAACTTACCATCCTGAGACAAGACCGAGTATAGCCCACAAAGAAACGGTACAACCCAAGGGGGGGGGGGGGACCCAGACAGGCCGACCACAACAGTGAATCAACCCACCCACCCACCCCCAGGGACTGCACGAGAGAGCCCCAGCAAGCCAGTGACTCAGCCCCGTAACAGGGTTAGAGGCAAAGAATCCCAGTGAAAAGAGGGGAACCGGCCAGGCAGAGACAGCAAGGGCGGTTCGTTGCTCCAGAGCCTTTCCGTTCACCTTCCCACTCCTGGGCCAGACTACACTCAATCATATGACCCACTGAAGAGATGAGTCTTCAGTAAAGACTTAAAGGTTGAGACCGAGTTTGCGTCTCTGACATGGGTAGGCAGACCGTTCCATAAAAATGGAGCTCTATAGGAGAAAGCCCTGCCTCCAGCTGTTTGCTTAGAAATTCTAGGGACAATTAGGAGGCCTGCGTCTTGTGACCGTAGCGTACGTGTAGGTATGTACGGCAGGACCAAATCAGAGAGGTAGGTAGGAGCAAGCCCATGTAATGCTTTGTAGGTTAGCAGTAAAACCTTGAAATCAGCCCTTGCTTTGACAGGAAGCCAGTGTAGAGAGGCTAGCACTGGAGTAATATGATCAAATTTTTTGGTTCTAGTCAGGATTCTAGCAGCCGTATTTAGCACTAACTGAAGTTTATTTAGTGCTTTATCCGGGTAGCCGGAAAATAGAGCATTGCAGTAGTCTAACCTAGAAGTGACAAAAGCATGGATTAATTTTTCTGCATCATTTTTGGACAGAAAGTTTCTGATTTTTGCAATGTTACGTAGATGGAAAAAAGCTGTCCTCGAAATGGTCTTGATATGTTCTTCAAAAGAGAGATCAGGGTCCAGAGTAACACCGAGGTCCTTCACAGTTTTATTTGAGACGACTGTACAACCATTAAGATTAATTGTCAGATTCAACAGAAGATCTCTTTGTTTCTTGGGACCTAGAACAAGCATCTCTGTTTTGTCCGAGTTTAATAGTAGAAAGTTTGCAGCCATCCACTTCCTTATGTCTGAAACACATGCTTCTAGCGAGGTGTTCCCTTTAAGTGTTCCCTTTATTTTTTTGAGCAGTGTATATATATATATATATATATATATATATATATATATATAAACACAGTACCAGTAAAAAGTTTGGACAATAACAGTGAAGATATCAAAATGATAAAATAACACTTATGGAATCATGAAGTAAGCAAAAAAGTGTTAAACAAATCAAAATATGTTTTATATTTGAGATGCATTCTCTCAACCAGCTTCATGAGGTAGTCACCATGAGGTAGTCAACTAACAGGTGGGCCTTGTTAAAAGTTCATTTGTGGAATTTCTTTCCTTAAAGCGTTTGAGCCAATCAGTTGTGTTGCTACAAGGTATTGGGTGGTCAGCAGAAGACAGCCCTATTTGGTAAAATACCAACTGTTTTTATACTGTTTTTTATTTATTTACTTTTCTGCTCTTTTGCACACCAATATCTCTACCTGTACATGACTATCTGATCATTTATCACTCCAGTGTTAATCTGCAAAATTGTATTATTCGCCTACCTCCTCATGCCTTTTGCACACAATGTATATAGACTGCCCATTTTTTTTTTTTTCCTACTGTGTTATTGACTTGTTAATTGTTTACTCCATGTGTAACTCTGTGTTGTCTGTTCACACTGCTATGCTTTATTTTGGCCAGGTCGCAGTTGCAAATGAGAACTTGTTCTCAACTAGCCTACCTGGTTAAATAAAGGTGAAAAAAAAAGTCCATCTTTACTTTAAGACATGAAGGTCAGTCAATTCGGAAAATTTCAAGAACTTTGAAAGTTTCTTCAAGTGCAGTCTCAAAAACCATCAAGCGCTATGATGAAACTGTCTCTCATGAGGACCGCCACAGGAAAGGAAGACAGAGTTACCTCTGCTGCAGAGGATACGTTCATTGGAGTTACCAGCCTCAGAATTTGCAGCTCAAATACATGTTTCACAGAGTTCAAGTAACAGACACATCTCAACATCAACTGTTCAGAGGAGACTGTGTGAATCAGGCCATCATGGTTCGAATTGCTGAAAAGAAACCACTACTAAAGTACACCAATAATGATAAGAAACTTGCTTGCGCCAAGAAACACAAGCAATGGACATTAGACCGGTGGAAATCTCTCCATTGGTCTGATGAGTACAAATTTTAGATTTTTGGTTCCAACTGCCGTGTCTTTGTGAGATGCAGAGTAGGTGAACGGATGATCTCTGCATGTGTGGATCCTACCATGAAGCATGGAGGAGGAGATGTGATGGTGTGGGGGTGCTTTGCTGGTGACTCTGTCAGTGATTTATTTTGAATTCAAGGCACACTTAACCAGCATGGCTACCACAGCATTCTGCAGTGATACGCCATCCCATCTGGTTTGCGCTCAGTGGGACTATCATTTGTTTTTCAACAGGACAATGACCCAACACAACTCACAACTTTGTAAGGGCTATTTGACCAAGAAGGAGAGTAATGGAGCATTGCATCAGATGACCTGGCCTCCACAATCACCTGACCTCACCCCAATTGAGATGGTTTGGGATGAGCTGGACATCAGAGTGAAGGAAAATCAGCCAACAAGTGCTCAGCATACGTGGGAACTCCTTCAAGACTGTTGGAAAAGCATTCCAGGTGAAGCTGGTTGAGAGAATGCCAAGAGTGTGCAAAGCTGTCATCAAGGTGTAACCGATGTGAAATGGCTAGCTAGTTAGCGGTGGTGCGCGCTAAAAGAGTTTCAATCGGTGACGTCACTCGCTCTGAGACCTTGAAGTAGTTGTTCCCCTTGCTCTGCAAGGACAGCGGCTTTTGTGGAGCGATGGGTAATGATGCTTCGAGGGTGACTGTTGTCGATGTGTGGAGACGGTCTCTGGTTTGAGCTCAGGTAGGAGCGAGGAGAGGGACAGAAGCAATAATGTTACAAAGGCAAAGGGTGGCTACTTTGAAGAATATCAAATATGAAATATATTTGTTTAACACTTATTTGCTTACTACATAATTCCATATGTGTTATTTCATAGTTTTGATGTCTTTACTATTGTTATACAATGTAGAAAATAGTAAAAATAAAGAAAAACCCTTGACTGAATAGATGTGTCCAAACATTTGACTGGTACTGGTATTGTATATATATATATTGCATTTGGAAAGTATTCAGACACCTTGACCTTTTCAGCCTTATTCTGTTACAGCCTTATTCTAGAATTGATTAAATTTCTTTTCCCCTTCATCAATCTACACACACATACCCCATAATGACAAAGGGAAAACAGTTTTTTTGACATTTTTGAATTTATTTTACAAATAGAAAACTGAAATACCTTATTTACATAAGTATTCAGACCCTTTGCTATGAGACTCGAAATTGAGCTCAGGTATATCCTGTTTCCATTGATCATCCTCGAGATGTTTCTACAACTTGATTGGAGTCTACCTGTGGTAAGTTCAATTGATTGGACATGATTTGGAAAGGTACACACCTGTCTATATAAGGTCCCACAGTTGACAGTGCATGTCAGAGCAAAAACCAAGCCATGAGGTCGAAGGAATTATGCATAGAGCTCAGAGACAGGATTGTGTCGAGGCACAGATATTGGATCATTCTTAAATGGAAGAAGTTTGGAACCACCAAGACTCTTCCTAGGGGAGGAGTGCCTTGGTGCCAGCCCGCATGGAGTTTACCAAAAGGCACCCAAACTACTCTCAGACAATGAGAAACAATATTCTCTGGTCTGGTGAAACCAAGATTGAACTATTTTGCCTGAATGCCAAGCGTCACATCTGGAGGAAATCTGGCACCATCCCTACTGTGAAACATGGTGGTGGCAGCATCATTCTGTGGGGATGGTTTTCAGTGGCAGGGACTGGGAGACTAGTCAGGATCGAGGAAAAGATCAAGGGAGCAAAGTACAGAGAGATCCTTGATGAAAACCTGCTCCAGAGCGCTCAGGACCACAGACTGGGGCGAAAGTTCATTTTTCAACAGGACAGTTTCTGAATGTTCTTGAGTGGCCCAGCCAGAGCCCGGACTCAAACCCGATCGATCATCTCTGGAGAGACCTGAAAAAAGCTGTCCAGCTACGCTCCCCATCCAACCTGACAGAGCTTGAGAGGATCTACAGACATGCGTTTTTCTGGATTTTTGTTGTTGTTATTCTGTCTCTCAGTGTTCAAATAAACCTACCATTAAAACTATAGACTGATCATTTCTTTGTCAGTGGGCAAACGTACAAAATCAGCAGGGGATCAAATACTTTTTTCCCTCACTGTATATATATATTTTAATCAATGATTGGTAATTTAGCTTTTAGTCATCTTATCCAGAGCGACTTACTTAGTGCATTCATGTTAAGGTTGCGAGTTGAGACAATCACATCACAATCATAGCAAGTAAAACTTTATCAAAACATTCATGCATTTATTATTGCAGCTTTTACATTATTTGTTTCTTGTGCTTATTATTCATATTTTGTTTCTATCTGATTTGCTGATAGCATGTTTAGCAGGACTATGCCTTTCTTGATAAAAGCAACTGAAAGTTTTGTGACAAGAGGAGGATTATTTGGAAACTACACTACCCATGAGCACCTCATCCATAATTCGATGTTCATTACTTGAGGAATGTAGTGTTGCGTGCAAGTCTGATTTAAAACACTAGATGGTAGCCTATCCATACAAATGCCACTTTGGTCCGAGATGTGCAGCATGGATGTGTCTGTCATAAACAGTAAGGTCAAACAGTACCCTGCATGCCCCTAATAACAACACTTCATATCACACAGTCAAGTAGTTGACATCGCATGTCGAAATCTTCTAAATTTAAGACTCACTATCATACTGTTTACAAGGATTATTCTCTCATAACGGAGATTGAGTAAATCCCACCAAAACAGTCCCAGCAATTGTAATCTCTCTGGTTATCAGATCAATTTTATGCGTTTAAGGTTACATTCTTACATAGGCCTACTACCTTCTTTCATGGTTAAGTGACTTGGTGACTCATGGATGTGAATATACTGTATGTTTCGAGGACATGGTTGAAGAGCCATGGAAATACAGATAGTGGTATACCACCACAGTGTATTCCCGGAGAATAGATGTAATGCCCACAGAGCTGCATGTGTCTCTACAAGATAATGCTTTAATCCATTTATTTATCTGACTCAGTTCTCACTGCCCTCAGTTCTGTCACCCTGGCAACAGGAGTCTGCATTGGTGATTGGTTTGTTTAGCATGTTGGAGTGTGTCTTTGTGTAGTGGAGAGGTTAGAGAGGGTGCCAGGTGTGTGTGTGTGGGGGAGGGGCTGTGGAGCATCAGTAGAGTAGGAGTTAGGGAACAACCGAGTTAAAGGTTAATTACAGTGGAAGTGTGTTGGCAAACAGAACCACAGTTTGTATTTCCTAAAGGAGATGGAGAGCGCCATCTTCTGGATTTACCTGGTAGAGCACTTAATTGCAGTTAAATAATTCCTAGGGCTGTATGCACTGATGATGGAGCTGCAATAGATAGCAGCTGTTTTACTTGCTCCTGACCAATTCTGCTATTTTGTGTTTTCTTTACGCTGATCTTAACTGTTTTTGTACATAATGTCTCCACCATCATTTCCTACAACCAAAAGCAGCTTATGGAGATCAGAACAGTGATGGCTATTTTAACCAGGCAAGTCAGTTAAGTCAGTTAAGAACAAA
Source organism: Oncorhynchus gorbuscha (assembly GCF_021184085.1). Classification (NCBI taxonomy): domain Eukaryota; kingdom Metazoa; phylum Chordata; class Actinopteri; order Salmoniformes; family Salmonidae; genus Oncorhynchus; species Oncorhynchus gorbuscha. The sequence goes on along the minus strand of NC_060178.1, from coordinate 26,835,838 downwards.
TTCTTATTTTCAATGACGGCCTGGGAACAGATTTGTACCTTGTCAGCTGGGGGGTTTGAACTCAACAACCTTCCGGTTACTAGTCCAACGCTCTAACCACTAGGCTACCCTGCCGCCCCATGGCTAACCTCAATTTGGATGCCAATTTCTACTTCAGCGAGTCGGCAGCTCACAAGGACATGGATAAAATACATCTCGCTGGCTTTTCCTCGCATCGTCAAGAATGATCAGCAGCCTCGGGCAAGATGAGGGGTGTGTCTCTTTGTTAACGACAGCTGGTGCGCAATCTCTAATGTTAAGGAAGTCTCGAGTTGTTGCTCACCTTAGTTAGAATACCTCATGATAAACTGCAGACCATGCTATTTAGCGAGAGAGTTTTCATCTATATTTTTTGTAGCTGTCTATTCATCACCACAAATTGATACCGGCATGAAGACCACCCTCAACGAGCTGTTGAGGCCATAAGCAAACAAGTAAATGCACACCCAGTGGCGATGCTTTTCGTGGCCGGTGATTTTAAGGCCAACAACAGATTCGCCACGCTGACCCTCAACACGGGTGCCTCTCAGGGGTACGTGCTTAGTCCCTCCTGTTCCTCTTGTTCACCCATAACTGCATTGCATGGCCGCGCACGACTCCAACACCACCATTAAGTTTCCTACGACAAGACGGTGGTAGGCCTGATCCCCTGCGACAATGAGACAGCCTATAGGGAGGAGGTCATTGACCTGGCAGTGTGGGGCCAGGACAACAACCTCTCCCTCAATGTCAGCAATACAAAGCAGCTGATCGTGTACTACAGGAAACAGAGGGCAGAGCACGCCCCTATCCACATTGACAGGGCTGTAGTGGAGCGGGTCGAGAGCTTCACGCTCCTCTGTATCCACATCACTAAGGTCCACACACACTAAACGTATTCGGCAAGAAGGCACGACAACGACTCTTGACCGACAACGGCCCTCAGATCCTCAAAAGGTTCTACAGCTGCCCCATTGAGAGCATCTTGACTGGCTGCATCACCACTAGGTATGACAACTGCTTAGCATCCAACTGTAAGGCACTACGGAGGTTAGTGGGTATGGCCCAGTACATCACTGGAGCTGAGCTCCCTGCCATCCAGGACCTCTATAGAAGGTGGTGTCAGAGTAAGGCTATAAAAATTGTCAAAGACTCCAGCCACCCAAGTCATTGACTGTTCTCTCTGCTACCTCACGGCAAGCGGTACCGACGAACCAAGTCTGGAACCAACAGGATCCTGAACAGCTTCTACCCCCAAGCTAAGTAGTTAACCAAGTATATATGCCATTTAGCAGATGCTTTTATCCAAAGCAACTTACAGTCATGTGTGCATACATTCTACGTACGGGTGGTCCCGGGGATCAAACCCACTACCCTGGCGTTACAAGCGCCATGCTCTACCAATCTGAGCTACAGAAGGACCACTGGAATTGTAACTAGCTACCGGGACTGCATTGACCATTTTTGCAATAACTTTTTTGACTCATCACAAATGCTGCTGCTACGGTATATTATCTATCCTGTTGCCTAATCACTTTACCCCATCCTACAGTATACAGTTGAAGTCAGAAGTTTACATACACTTAGGTTGGAGTCATTAAAACTCGTTTTTCAACTACTCCACAAATTTCTTGTTAACAAACTATAGTTTTGGCAAGTCGGTTAGGACATCTACTGTGTGCATGTCACAAGTAAAACAGATGATTTCACTTATAATTCACTGTATCACAATTCCAGTGGGTCAGAAGTTTACATACACTAAGTTGACTGTGCCTTTAAACAGCTTGGAAAATTCCAGAAAAAAATGTCATGGCTTTGGATGCTTCTGATAGGATAATTTACATAATTTGAGTCAATTGGAGGTGTACCTGTGGATGTATTTCAAGGCCTACCTTCAAACTCAGTGCCTCTTTGCTTGACATCATGGGAATATTTTTTTAAATCTGCCAAGACTTCAGAAAATAAATTGCAGACCTCCACAAGTCTGGTTCATCCTTGGGAGCAATTTCCAAATGCCTGAAGGTACCACATTCATCTGTACAAACAATAGTACACAAGTATAAACACCATGGGACCATGTAGCCGTCATACCGCTCAGGAAGCAGAAGCGTTCTGTCTCCTAGAGATGAATGTACTTTGGTGCGAAAAGTGCAAATCAATCCCAGAACAACAGCAAAGGACCTTGTGAAGGTGCTGGAGGAAACAGGTACAAAAGTATCTATATCCACAGTAAAACGAGTCCTATATCAACATAACCTGAAAGACCACTCAGCAAGGAAGAAGCCACTGCTCCAAAACTGCCATAAAAAAGACAGACTACGTTTTGCAACTGCACATGGGGACAAAGATCGTACTTTTTGGAGAAATGTCCTCTGGTCTGATGAAACAAAAATAGAACTGATTGGCCATAATGACCATTGTTATGTTCGGAGGTAAAAGGTGGAGGTTTGCAAGCCGAAGAACACCATCCCAACTGTGAATCACGGCGGTGGCAGCATCATGTTGTGGGGGTGCTTTGCTGCAGGAGGGACTGGTGCACTATCCAAAATAGATGGCATCATGGGGAAGGAAAATTACGTGGATATATTGAAGCAACATCTCAAGACATCAGTCAGGAAGTTAAATCTTGGTCACAAATGGGTCTTCCAAATGGACAATGACCCCAAGCATACTTTCAAAGTTGTGGCAAAATGGCTTAAGGACATCAAAGTCAAGATATTGGAGTGGCCATCAGAAAGCCCTGACCTCAATCCTATAGAACATTTGTGGGCAGAACTGTGCGAGCAAGGAGCTTGTGCGAGCAAGCTTGTGCGAGCAAGCTCGTTCGAGCAAGCTTGTGCGAGCAAGCTTGTGCGAGCAAGGAGGCCTACAAACCTGACTCAGTTAAACCAGCTCTGTCAGGAGGAATGGGCCAAAATTCAGCCAACTTATTGTGGGAATCTTGTGGAAGGCTACCCGAAACGTTTGACCCAAGTTAAACAATTTAAAGGCAATGCTACCAAATATTAATTGAGTGTATGTAAACTTCTGACCCACAGGGAATGTGATGAAAGAAATAAAAGCTGAAATAAATCATTCTCTCTACTATTTCTCTGACATTTCACATTATTAAAATAAAGTGGTGATCCTAACTCACCCAAGACAGGAAATTTTTACTAGGATTAATTGTCAGGAATTGTGAAAAACGGTGTATAAATGTATTTGGCTAAGGTGTATGTAACCTTCCGATTTCAACTGTATGTACAAATCTACCTCAATTACCTCATACTCCTGCACATTGACTCGGTACTGGTGTTCCGTGCATATAGCCAATTCATCATTACTCATTATGCATTTACTCCCCTTGTTATTATTTTCTTATATCATTTTTCTCTCTACATTGTTGGGAAGGGTCTGCATTTCACTGTTAGTCTACACCTGTTGTTTTACGAAGCATGTGACAAAGAAACATTTGATTGGAAATCAGTGATCACCTCAATCTTTAGAAGATGTGCTAATCAAATGATCAATTCAAAACACACCAAAATACTTGTCATGACAGTAATGAGGATATATTTGAAAACATATATATATATTCAATGACAGAAAATAGTCACATTTGACCATTATTGCAGGGTAACTATAAGATGTAACTTCTGCTCTTTCCATTATTCTCCCAAATAAGGGCTTTCCGGGTTAAATCTGAAGGAAAAATCTGCCAGGGCAAGAGTGCTAAAATAAGAAACTAATTTGAGGTGTTATTTTGAGCAATGCTGTGCTTCTATCTGACTGTATTCTTTCCATGGTTCCCCTCAGTGTGTCGTAATGAATAATTAGCTAGGAGAAGATAAATAGCCACAGGGCCTCCTAGTGCAGAGAAAATCCATTTGGCTTATTACTCCTTACATAAAACTCATTTTCATTTTAAGAGCCTTGTTTACTGTCTGCACTGAATAACAAATAGATAACCATAAACAAACAAAGAAAATAAAACAATTGCTTTCTTTCTACAGAATAGACACAACTTAACACAACTAGCTAGCATACCAAGTTTTAATTTGCTTTTCCTCTTAAAGGGTGTTATACACTGAGTGTACAAAACATTACACAAATCCTAATATTGAGTTGCAAAGGCACTTAAATATTTTGTCTTTCCTATTCACCTTCTGAATGGCACACATCCTTAATCCATGTTTCACTGGTCTCAAGGCTTCACAATTCTTCTTTAACCTGTATCCTCCCCTTCATCTACACGGATTGAAGTGGATTTAACAAGTGACATCAAGAAGGGATCATAGCTTTCACTTGGATGTCATGGAAAGACTAAGTGTTCCTAATATTCTGCACACTCAGTCTATGTACAGTATTTGGGTGTATTGTGTTATTAATGATGACCCTGGTGTGGTTATGGGAATGATGATTGACTCCTTTGTCTTGCCATCTGTATTTTTGTGTCAGGTCAAGTTAAGGTATCTAAACTGGAGAGGGGCGGGGGAAGAGAGTCCTCTGAGGTCGCTATTGAACATCGGTCAACTCTGCATGCATTGATAGTGGAGCACCTTGAGATATATTGATTCAAGAATCTAATTTTAAAACGTCCTTTGAAAGGTCTTTCAATTATTCGGGCCATGGGACCAATCCCGAGTCCCTTTGGCCCTCACGCTAAGGACTGCATCAAAATTGAAGGTAATAAATATGCAACATTTACCGTGAATGCAGTCTCAGCAAACGTGGGAACATTGCATTTAGATTTAAATTGAGCTATAACGCGATATCTTCAGCTGTACAGCGCATTGGGAAAGTACTCTTCCCTTTTAGCACATTTTATTATGGTACAGCCCTGTTCTAAAATGGAGAAAAAAATCCTCATCAATCTACACACAATACCCATAACGACAAAGCGAAAACGGGTTTTTAGAAATATTTACGTAAGTAAGTAAGTATTCAGACCCTTTGCTATGTGATTCGAAAATGAGCTCAGGTACATCCTGTTTCCATTGATCCTCCTTGAGATGTTTCTACAACTTGATTGGAGTCCACCTGTGGTAAATTCTATTGTTTGGACATGACATTAAAGGCACACACCTGTCTATATAAGGTCCCACAGTTGAGAGTGAATGTCAGAGCAAAAACGAAGCAATGAGGTCGAAGGAATTGTCCGTAGAGCTCAGAGACAGGATTGTGGCAAGGCACAGATCTGCAGAAGGGTACCAAACATTTTTTGCAGCATTAAAAGTCAGCAAGAACACAGTGGCCTCCATCATTCTTAAATTGAAGATGTTTGGAACCACCAAGACTCTTCCTAGAGCTAGCCGCCCAGCCAAACTGAGCACTCGGGGGAGAAGGGCCCTGGTCAGGGAGATGACCAAGAACCCAATGGCCACTGACAGAGCTCCAGAGTTCCTCTGTGGAGATGGGAGAACCTTCCAGAAGGACAACCATCCCTGCAGCACTCTACCAATCAGGCCTTTATGGTAGAGTGGCCAGACGGAAGTCCCTCCTCAGTGGTAGAGACTGGGAGACTTGTCAGGATTTAGGGAATGATGAACAGAGCAAAGTACAGAGAGATCCTTGATGAAAACCTGCTCCACAACACTCAGGACCCCAGACTGGGGCGAAAGTGTATGTTCCAACAGGACAATGATACTAAGCACAGAGCCAAGACAGTGCAGGAGTGGCTTTGGGACAAGTCTTTGAATGTCCTTGAGTGGCCCAGCCAGAGCCCTGATTTGAACCCGATCCAACCTGACAGATCTTGAGAGGATCTGCGGAGAAGAATGGGAGAAACTCCCCAATTACAGGTGTGCCAAGCTTGTAGCGTTATACCCAAGAAGACTTGAGGCTGTAATCGCTGCCCTAGCGGGCGGAACAGATATGACAGCTTGTTACACAAAGGAAAAGGGCTGGGTTTGAGTGAAAGAGCGGGAAGACTTAGGGACACAGGGAGAAGCTGTGCTATCGTAAATACAGTATCTGATGCATTCTAAATTACCGCCCATTTGGAAAAGGAAAATGCAATGAATATTCACTCTGAGTTGCGCTTCGGTAGGTTGGTGGTAGATGGAAGGCCGTGTTGCCAAACCGAGTCCTTTGAAGAATGTATCTGGTTGTCAATTGGATACTTTGTAATAACGTTGTTGGGTGATAGACGGGATACTCTGTCTGTTCCTTCCTAACTCTCGTTGCATCTGC